>NW_023998464.1:9190955-9216741 GCF_014805625.2 Glossina fuscipes | reverse complement strand
TATATATATATATATATATATATATATATATATATATATATATATATTCTCTTGAGGGTCAGCTCGATCAAATCAAGATTTTAATCACTAGCGCCAAGCATTTGTCGGCTGCAACTGCCCCGAGTCATACAAGGCTTGCGCTGCAATTGACATTCACAGTACTAATTAAATATGCTTTTTGTACCGATAATGAACAATAAAAAAAATTAAGAAATGTGACAAAGCATGTGACAAACACATTTCCACGAACCAATGTTCATAGATATAAATGTATATATGTAAAATTCGGCACTTTGATCTTTTCGGTTCTTTAAATTATGTTTTCCGTTATAAGCACTGCGTCAAAATAATATTATTCGTATCATGGAAAAGATTTCGTATTACCTTCATAATATTCGTCTACCAATAAGTGCAGGTGACCTAATTTGCAATAAGTTTCAGGTTGAACAGTCGTTTCTTTGTTATCGCGATATTTTTCCTCATCACAAAAATTCGGCTTTTCCTCCTTTGTACCCAAAATACACTCGCCATAGTCATTGTGCCAACTTAAGAGCATTTCGTTTCTTTCCGGCAGCTCCTGTTTTACTTTATTTGTAGGTGAGTGCGGCGAAATGTTTTCATTAATATTATTATTATGAGCTAAAATAATGATATTTTGTAAAGCAGCTATTGCACGTTGAATAACGTCGCGAATCCAATTATTCGGACAATCTTCCAAATTTATAAAACCAAATTGACGACTGAGAAGACAATTAATGGAATTTTTCTTTTTATATGAATTACAAAAATAATTTACATACCTGTCCAAATCCGAAATTAATTGAAGTTCATCAATAGTGAAATCGTCGATATCCATTTTGCTTCAGATTTTTTAAATATAAGTTATTGCACTGATTAATATAAAAAACACGGAATCTTCATTCATACCCATACCCATACGCAATCCACAAACACTATTAATTTTAATTTATTTACTTATATTTTCTTACAATATTCAATGTGATATCACCTTGTTTTATCTAAAGCACACCATCTAAAGTTTCTATATCTGGCAATGTTACACAAGAGATTTGCGGATCAAAAAATATGCCCACTTTTCTGTGAACTTTTCAAGAAGCAAGCTGATAAGAATGTTTATATTCGGTACGTTCCTAAATCAAGCCAGTTTTGTTTTTAGATATGGGAAAGGTTTCTTCAAATTTTTGGCATCACCCTTGCCACCTTGTGCGAACTGTTCCCGATTCTAATAGTCAGACACAGAGGTGTTAAAAATGGTCATCAGTGCAATACTCTGAGAGAAAAAAAATTTATTTATATAATAATAATAAAAGTCCCCCAATTTCATATTTATTATTACTTGACAACGGTATTTGTCCAAACTAGAAAACTAGTTATGACAACGAAGCGTTAGCAAGGCAAACATAGAATTGATTGTTTCAGGACTACTTTTTGAACATATAACAGACTGAATGGCGTTACCATTTAAGTTGTTAAGTTGGGCATTTAACCATTTGTCTATTATAAGCGACTATGTGCTTAGCCTTTCAACAGGGAATTTAGCGACGGCTTTGTTTAATTTGATAATGAAAATTATAGCAGTCTAATTTTAGGCTAACTTGTAAAATTATTATTATTATAAATTTAGCCAGAAAATTTTCTCTTAAAGCGCTAGCATCAAAAAAAACTCTGCACTTGAGATAAAAAATAAATTATACTTTGAAAAACCAAACTAATTTGCGTGTTCACTCTATACATAATTCGGTAAATTCCACCCATGTATCCATATAATCGTCATAATCTAACTGAAATGTGGAAAATATAATACGAAAAGCCAGCAAAACTAGAAAGATTTGCCGACGGCTTTTGTTAAGTTGGTCCGTTAGATAATGTTAAGTTTTTGTTTTGCCGACGGCTTTTGTTAAGTTGGTCCGTTATTTTACAGAGTTGGACCCTTCTGGTCGGTTAAGTGGCGCGTTTAACATAGCTGATTGGCGTTAACATTTAAGTTGTTAAGTTGGGCTTTTAATCATTTATATATATTATAAGCGACTCTGTGCTTTGCCTTTCAACAGGGAATTTAGCGAGGGCGTTATTTAAAAATTATGACGGTTTAATTCTAAGCTAACTTGTAAAATACAACAAATTTTAAATGTTCGATATTAACCTTTGACACATTCAATTAGGTAAAAATCTTCACACTTTCAAGCATGTATGACATTGAGAATCTATGACTAAGAAAATAGGATTACGACCATTTAAAGTCTCTGAAGGGCTAGTCAGCAAACATTGTACGAATATATGTGTACTAGTTATACATTTTAACTCACCTCTCTCCATAGGTATTATGCATGCACTGGCACGACATTGAGTTAAAAGTCGAGACTCTTGTCACTCAGGCGGATAACTTGTAAAATTTAATAAGTTTAGTTTGCGTATTTTCCAAAACACTAAACACAAAACACTAAACATCTAGAAGTGATGATAGAGGAGCGAAAGCGACCAAGTCAAGGAAAAAGAATCGGAAACAATCAGGAAACCATTAAAAAGACTAACAATTTCTTTTATATATATATATATTTTTATATATATTAATGAAGCTATTTTAAGTATATAAAAAAGCTATTATATAAATAAAGCTATTTATATTTAAATATAAAAATTATGATGAAGTAAAAGAGATTTCGATATTGTTGTAATATGTGGCAGAGGCAACAAAGCAAGAATTGAAGTCTTCAATGCCCGATAATAAAGAGCAATATTTTGAAGTAGCCTTCAATAAAGTAGGCAGTTACGAAGTGTGTGTTTTTATCTCGATCAACGATGTAGTTAGTAAAATAAAGGCTGACATTGAAGTTATATCATCGATTTTTGTCAGTTATGACCACGCGCAGAGCATTAAACTTAGTATTTTAAAAAGAAATGCAATGGACGTGGAAGAAGCGAAAAACGTCCTTCTAATAATATCTTTCTTTCTTCTTTCTTTGTCTGGTTCAGGCTGTGTGTTCATATGCTCACACATAAGTAAAGGATTTACAAAATATTCTTCGCAACACATACAATGAAATGTTAGATCTGGTTGTTTGGATTGTTGAACTGCTGTTTGCTCCAAGGTATCTTCAGTGATTGGAATTATAATAATTCAAATTTTTACTAACGTTTACTGCATTTTCGCCATCCACTAAAGACATTATATCCCCTATTTGCAGATACGAGCCATACAAAAATGATTGTCAATATATCAAGACAAAAAAAATTTAATAAAATTCGAAATAGTTTTCATCCATCTTATTACACAGCCGTTGATAAAAAATTTGCCGCTAAATTGTGTAAGAGAAAACTGAAACGACTGAAGAGTTAAATATACCAACAACAAAAGCCAAAAGAGCCAAGGCGAGTGGCCAGCTGTTATATACAGAAAGAGGCAAATTGAATGTTTCACTGAAAAGTTCAATGAAATCGCTTAATCAACGGATTGTCCAATAAAGAGAGAAATGGAGAGAGCAACATTGACAATATATGTGTGAAAGGGATTGGTTCTAGCTGGTTTCCCACTCAAAAGTGTTTGAGAGAAACTGAAGATCCACAATCAAGAAGTAGCTAACTCCTTCCACTTTCCTTCTCCAAGATTTTTTTCCGCATTGTTGTAACATTGTCAACCGTCGCGAATAGCAAGAACCTTGTGGTGTTTGTAGTTCTTCCCATGTGTTAAACATGTAGAGAATGGTTTAGGAGGTTTAAAAGCGGTACTTTTGAGATTAAAGACAAAGAGCGTCCAGGCCAGCCAAAAAAAATTGAAGATGAGGCATTGAAGTATTGGATGAAGATCCACGTCAAACGCCATCCATAGCAGGAACACTGAATTTAACAGTTATTTCAAGTTTCAAGTTTTCAGAAACGATCGTTTGTATCGCAATGGTGGTGGTGTTTTAATTGCCACTTCTTCGGCACTCCCCACCTATTCGTTTGAATTTCCAGCTACTCCCGATGTTGAATTTATCGCCATTCGAGTGAAATTTCCTAGTAAACACTTATATGTGACCTGCTCCTATATTTCCCCAAATTCTGATATCTCTGTATATAAGAAACAGGCTGCCCTCATTTGTGAAGTGGCCAAGCGGTCTAGACCCACCGATTTGGTCGTTGCATTGGATGACTTCAATTTACCTCAAGTCACTTGGTGAAACAGGGATAATTCTGGCTGTTTGGTTCCTACTTCAACGTCTGATAGGGCTGTTGTGTTCTTTAGTGAATTGTTTGATCATAATTTGGATCAATATAATCGTACCCCTAATTGTAATGGTAGACTGCTTGATCTCTGCTTTGCCAATTTTCCCGAGATTAACGTAAATCGTTGTCCACCTTTTAGTTTACCTGAAGGTCTTTATCATCCATCAATGTGCATTGCCTTTTATCACAAGAATGATGATGCGTTGAACTGCCTTAATGTGCCAAATCAAACTTTTTAAATAAATATTATAATTTTCATAAAATCAATATTGTATTGCTAAAACATCGTCTTTCACAGATGAGGCTTGATTTCTCAGTCGAAAGTATTGAAAGCTTGCTGTCAATACATAACATCTAGCTATTCTGCGCCTGAATAGAAAAAACTCGCTATTCAAAAAATATTCGAAAAGTGGCTCTGCGCTCGATTATTTCGCTTACTCGGTGGCGGGGCATAGATTTAACTCCCTCAACCACCATTATTACTGCAGATACCTTTAGTTCATTAAATCCTCTCTGTTTGCCAATCCTAAATACTTTTTTAAGTTCGTTAATTCCAAAAGAAAAATCTCCATAAATCCGTCGTTTGTGTCTTTTAATGGCTCCGAGTCCTCGGATGATTTTGAAACCTCAAATCTCTTTGCGGAATACTTCCGAGAGAACTGCCAATTTTGATTTATCGGTAAACTATCCATATGCGATTTCTAATTCGATTTCAATTCCTAACTTTGTTATATCTGAAAATGACGTTTTTGAAGGATTGAGCTCTCTGAAATATAATTGTTCGCCTGGACATGATGGAATCCCCTCATGTGTACTTATATCTTGTGCTGGCGAGCTTTGTGATGTTATCTCAAAGATTTTTAATAAGTCTTTGAATTTAGGTGTTTTCCCCTTGTGTTGGAAGACTTCTTTCCTTCTTCCTATTCACAAAAGTGGTAGTAGGCAACTTGTAGAGAACTACAGAAGCATTGCCAAGTTGAGTGTCTT
The DNA here is from genome assembly GCF_014805625.2 of Glossina fuscipes. Lineage (NCBI taxonomy): Eukaryota > Metazoa > Arthropoda > Insecta > Diptera > Glossinidae > Glossina > Glossina fuscipes. The sequence goes on along the minus strand of NW_023998464.1, from coordinate 9,211,527 downwards.
ACCTAAACTGTTCGAGCGAATTGTGGCTCAGCATATAGCCTTTTCCATGAAATTGTATATTTCTCCTTTCCAGCATGGTTTTCGAAAGGGAAGATCTACGGTGACCAATTTGTTAGAGTTTACTTCTCATGTTTTCAAGGCTTTTTCTAGTGGTTCTCGCACTGATGTCATTTACACTGACTTTAGCAAAGCGTTTGATATGGTTAATCATAGACTACTTAGATTTAAACTCCAGACCTCTGGCTATCCTCTCTTCTTAGTGGAATAGTTAAGCTCTTATCTGCACAATAAATCCTTCAGGGTTTTGTTTAACTTCATCACCTCGGATGAATTCCCCGTTATGTCTGGCGAACCTCAAGGAAGTCACTTAGGTCCCATTTTATTTAGTTTATAAATTAACGATCTTCCATCGGTGGTTAATTCCAGCCAGATCTTAATGTACACTGATGATATGAAACTGTTTTCTTCCCTCTCTGTTGAATCGCAATCACATCAGCTTCAAGGAGGCTTGGATAATTTTGTTGCACGGTGCTCTTTGAATCTTCTCAAACTAAATCTAAATAAATGTAAGAAGCTTTCTTTCTCAAGAAGAAAGTCATTCATTACTCAGTATTTCATTGATTCGCGCAAGTTAGAGGACGTCGGTTCGTTCACAGATTTAAGCGTTTTATTTGACCATAGGTTACGTTTTAACTTGCATATTGAGCTCTCGTTAAGCAAAACTAGGTCCGCGCTTGGTTTTATAAAAAGGTGGTCCAAAGAGCTTGATGATCCCTACATTACGAAAAAGCTATACATGCGTTTGGTTAGACTCATACTCGCGTATGCCTCTGTTGTGTGGTCTCCTTCATATAGCTGCTATGTAGATTCAATTGAATCTGTTCAAAAGCAATTCGTGCTGTTTGCTCTTAGAAATTTGGGTTGGGATCCGAATGCCTCTCTTCCTCGCTATGAAAATAGGTTGCTTCTGCCGTCCTTACCGTCATTTAAGAAACGTAGCTGTGTTCTTAGCGTTTCCTTCTTAATCAAATTAATAAATGGTGCAATTGACTCGCCCGCATTACTTCGTGAGATAGGCTTTAATGTCCCTAACCGCTTCTCTAGGCACTTTATGTTGATAAAGCTTAGTCAATGCAAATATAATTTTGAACTGTTTAACGCTCTTAGAGTTGTTTGCAAGAACCTAAATGACGTCTATTATTTATTCTCATTAACGGACTCTTTAAAGTCCATTAAAGCAACATTGCGTAATACGCGCGATTTACCTATGTCGTACTTAAACTGACTTAACCTTAAATATGTCATTATGAGTCGAAAATTAATTTGTTGTTAACAATTATCGGTTGCCAAGCTTATGCATGTTTGCGATGGCTTAGAGGTTCACTTGCAATTTGGTCCTGTATCGGTTGTGGGTGTGGCTCTATGCTAGTTGTGTACATGCTTTTTTTTTTTTTCTTTTTTTCCTCCTTATTTGTTTTATTATACTTATACTAAGGTTTATTATTAATTAATTTTAAGATTTACTTAAGAGTCAATTGAACTCGACTGCCATTTTGTCTTAGTTGAGTTTCTAGTATAAGTGGAATAAATAAATAAATAAAAATTCCGCTACTGCTTTGGCTTTTAACAGTTTAATCCGCTACGGCTTTGCCTTTTTTACAGAGCTCAAGAGCAATGCGTTGCCACTTTTTGTCTATTTGTCTTATTTATTACAAGCAACTCTGTGCATATTCTTAATCTTCTTATTCTATTTTGGTGTAAAAGAAATAGCCGATTAACAGTTTTTTAGCCAGAAACCATTTTGCAAGCGCTTGTGAAAGATTCAGAAACAAAAATTTTTTAATAAGAGAAGCGATTCTATCCAAAAATTAATAAAGATGAAGAAAATTTGTACAAACATTCACACAAAGTTTATGTTTCTCCATTTCGTTCAAAGTGGTTTTTCGGTGCATATTTTTATTTTGGTGCATTGCTGAATTATTGAATGTGAATTGAATGTGAGACTACCAACAACAATATAATATACCCCAATTAGAAAACCAACACTTAATCGAATAATAATTTTTTATTTAAATTAATAATATAATAATAATATTTAATAATGTTTATATATGTAAATATACAGTTGGGTGTGCATCAATCATGAATCATCAATTGTAAACTTGACATTCATAAATCTTCATTTTTTCCCCTTGTTAAGGTTGTTAAATCTTTGATCATCTCGATTTTATCAATATTTCTTCAATACTACTGAACTATTACTACCTTAACTCAAAAAAATATTATAAATTAGACTTAGATTTACTCTTTAGGTGAATCTTTGTATTACATGGTTCAATTTTGTATTGTGAACCTGTAATCAAATATTTCAATTAATTTATGCCAGGTCAATTCCAATTATCCAATTGATTCTTTGATGATAACTTTATTATTAAGTACATGTAATAACATAATTTATGTAAAATATAAATTGTAAAAGTGTTAATTTTTCTCTATGGTAGTTAACATTTAATTATGCCACTTGGTTACAAATTCAGATTCGGTGCTTTCCATCGTACTACCGGTGGCAGGAAGACTCCTGGTGACTGATGAATTGCCAGCACTATCACCTTCAGATGACAAAGCGTTTCCACTATTATTACCGTTTGCTTTAAGCGAAGTATCCGTCATTGATATGCCGAAGAAAAGGTGATGTCCCTGAAGATGAGATTTTAAATGCCTTACTCTCACCGACTCCTACGGAAAATTTCGTTGAAATGCATGAAAATGACGCTGCCTTCCTCAACAGCCAATACTCAATCTTCTCTTCTAGAATGGAATTCTCCAGAATGGATCCTCTTCCAGAGTGAATGATGATATGCCCGATAAACACTACGTGCCTACTCTTAAATATTTGAACCAGATAGGCTTGAAAGTTTTAAAAGCGATAAGCAACGGCGAAGCCAAACTGGACTCTGAAAAATAATTAAAACCGCACGCCCCATTTTTTTTTTTTTCAATACACTAAAAGCTCCTTTACTTTACTCCTTATTCGCGGCGGATACGTTCCATAAAAATGCCGTGAATGCGGAGTGGCAACGGATTAGGCAACGGTTTGAAGAATTTTGTAAGTTTACTTGCTTGGCAGTTTTTAAAAGCTCCTTTAATTCAGACTGATATGCAGCAGTCACATTAGCAATTTGCCTCTTAAAAATAAGACTTCGTTCCATAGACCAATCAATGTTCATAAAGAAATCGTCAAGCTCATTTGCCATTCTTAAACCTTTCCTAAGACATTTCAAATTAAATGTCACGTTTCCAGTGCTTGTTGAAGCCTCTTCTTCAATGGGCTCTGAATTTAACATTTCCTCCAAGTCGATTTCAGTCAAATCTTCGTCTTGCGATTCAAGCAATTTTTCAATGTCACTTGATTCTATCTGTTCGAACCTATCTCGTCCTATTCCATGTATCCCGTGTATTCCATTCGCGATTTCGGCTATGTTTGCAGTCAAAGTTTGAACTTGCACAGTTTCTTTGTCTTTTTCCGCAGTCAAAGCAGGCCACAGGTTTTTCCAGTATGACTTCAATGTGTGTGGCTTCAGTTCTTCCAATGATTCTTTTATGTGTGCGATGCATTTTGCTACGTCAAAATTCTTCCTGCACTCCATAACATTCATATCAGGATTACATTCCACATTATCCAATATGATTTTGAAGGTTTGTCTAATGTAATAGAGTTTAAAGGCCTGGATTATTCCTTGGTCCATAGGTTGTAGCAAAGCCGTCGTGTGAAAATGTCACTTTTATGTTTGGATGCATAGTTTCAATTTTTACAAATTGTTGAGAACATATATACGCTTATTCTCTAAAGGCACCAACTTTATACGTCTATTCTTTAAAGGCACCATAGATTATACAAATATATGTTCAATTATTGAAAAGTTTAATAGGGATGTACATAAACAGACGCAGTTCGTTTTCTTCTCTTACTCAGCAACATTGCACAAATGCTTTCGCTTATATGCGGCTAACTCGCACTGCCGTTAAACAATTTGATATTGTCAAGTGATAAGAAAGGCAATACGGAGATATTCCGTATTCTGTGAAATCAGGATTTCACTATAATTTATTTACATTAATTTTTAAATTTAATTGATTTGCTGTTGCAACCCAAACATCTCATCGGAAGCTTTGATGTGCCCGAACGTCTAAAACGGGCGTATGTTGCTGCGAGTTGCAACAAGGACATGTTGGAAAACATTAAAAATATTTTCCCGAGTCTGAAAGAAGAATTAAACATAAGCAACTACGTGAATCGCGAACGGGTACATTTCACACGTGAGGGCAAGTATTTAGCTCTGGTCATGGAAAATCTTTCCGAACGTCGTCCTACGTTAATAATTGGAGATATTGTCAAAGCGAAAGACCCCTGGACCGATAGTGAAAATGCCGAACGTACGTATGAAGGAGTGAGCACAAAGCGCTTCTCAATCGCATTCTGCTTAAATTTGATGCCAACTTTCAGCAAACATATAACTACCGAGATTATTGCTTAGAATTTTACTTCTCGCGTTATTGCTACCGTAAACAGCACTACGCCACCTCACGAGCGGCTGAAAAATTAGGCGAACACTTCTTGTTTCCCACCCTAACGCGCAGTCGCGCGAACGTCCACAATTAGATATAAAATTAAATGATTTAAATAGTTTTAGTACATTAATGCTACATAGGGGGAAAACTTTTCATAAGCTTTTGCCTAAATTTATAAATAATTGATTCGAACTTGCATGTGTTAGGCATAAATCATTAATTTTACTCTACTCTACTCTAAGAACACTTAAAACTTTTGATCTTTACCTTTCGGAATCTACTTTTATAATATAATTCAGTTTTCCTTTCGGCAATGCGTAGAGGACTAACTTTATAGGCTTATATGTCTGTAAATGTAAATATTATCTACTTTCCGAAAGAAACAACTCGACGTTTATATTTATACTCCGTACTATTAATAATCTTAACAGTTTTTCTCCTTACCGTTTATCCGTTCGAGGTTTATCAGCATATGCGAGCGGATGTGCACCAAAAGAAGATTATGATTTAATAAACAAATTGGATTATGAAATTAAAAAAGAGTCAGCAGAAGATTACAGGTCAGCTAAGCAACAAAATAGACAGCTACCTGCGTCTGGTCAAGGGATTCGTGATAGCGCGATTCGTATGTGACCAGTTGAAATGCCATCATTGTTTAACGGACGTAACCGAAGACAAGTCCGATTTTTTGCATTGAAGTAAACGGGAATCAAGTGGCGAAGGACCAGAAAAACGAGCTACTTATCACCACAGCATATTTGGACCCAGCGTTCCCAGGCACATATGACGAAACGCAACATAGGCAAGCGCGTGCCAACAACGATTATTAGCCTCGTTAGGACGCTTCAAGTTCGCGAGGATGAACTGGTGCATTGTCCATATTAGAAGTGCTTTAAAGTCTAAATTCTGTTTTTTTAAATATGTTTCAACTTCAGAAACAAAACAATTCCGGAACCGGTTACAAAAAATCCGCGAATAAAGAAATTTATAGCCGCGAATATGATAATTGGGTCGCATTTTTTTCATCCGCGAATAAAGGAAGCTCGAATAAGGAGCTTTTACTGTAATAATACACCAATAATATTCCAATATAATAACGATAATAATTAAAATCTTGCACAAGTTATTATTTGCAATAAATTCAAGATAATATAAGTATAAATATATATAATATATATAATTTAATAGAAATATATAATATAAATAAATACAATATAATTTAATATAGTATATAATATACATAAACCAATATAATATAATGTAATATGAAAACTTAGTTTAAGTAATATAATGATATAATAATAGCATTGAATTCAAGGCATGTTCATGCATTACATTCACAAAATTATTTACCCTTTTCAGTTTTTTCTGTATCTTGATATTGCTTAAAAGTATATGTAATAAATACACTAATAAATTAACGATCCGAATTCCTTGAAGAATTACCATTTTCACACGATTGTCGCCTGGATCCTTTTTCCGATGTTCTTCTCAGGCATGCCAGTGTAATATATCCTGTACACATCCGAATGTTGCAAATTTTTCGTTAAAATTAGACCCACGGTACGCGGCAGTGTACCAACGATTATCAAAATATTTATTAATATATTACCTGTTCATAGGTGGAATTGTTACGTCGTTCGATTACCCGTTTAAATCGCAGATCCTCCGAAGATAACACACAACTTATCCTCACGTCCAATGTCAAGATTGGTTTCAAAGGAAATGCTATACCCAAAAGGATTTGTTTTAATTGTTGTATCCTACAAGTTAACTTTTCATTCCGACTTTAAGGATGTGCTTGATATGTGGTCGCTTCGGCTACGTTGCACAAGTTTTGCAGGCAAAAGGGACTTGTTGTCTGAAATGCTCTACTCAACACAAATCTTGTCCAGCTAGAAAAAAGGAAGAACAAATAAGTAAAATCAAAACAACGCAAAGGAATGTAGGACTAAAACTATTTCGATGGCCTTGACTCTAGCATTTGCTCTCTCTTCTCTCGGAGGGATCCAACGATAATATCGAAGATATTAATCAAGAAATAAATAATATCCTTATAATAAAGTGGTACAATAACGTAGCAATACGAAAGTCAAACCATTCGCGTAATTCAGAAAAGTACCAGCAAAAAAGTAACCCTGTTGTCCCTTGATTTTAGCAAGGCTTATGATTGCGTCCATCTTAAAACACGGGCAAAAACTCTTATGTTATTTCAAATCCTCTTGCACACACGCCAATGTATCCTAAACTTCTTAGGATAGGCCTGCCGCGAGACAGTTGCCTAAGTCTTATTCTATTTCATTTCTACTGAGCCAATTTGCACCAGCTGCACGACCCCAAATGCCCACATATCCGAAGATGCCTTTCTGCTAGTCTACGTCATCTTTTAGTAAGGCTGTCAAAAACTTGTCTTCAAAAGCAAATCAATTCTACGAGGAAAGTGCAAAAATCAATTTACATGTTTAACCTGAGCAAAACTAAGATCTTATAAAACTAGTAACTTACTCATCAATGGCATAAATGTCGATCAATCCACGTCCTTTTAATTTCTTTTTTTTGCCCTGAACTCCAGTCTAATCTTCCGCAATCACTATGAAAGTGCTTTAAAAAACTGTCAACTTTATTGCAATCTGATCAAACTCTTTACAAACAAACATACACGTCTACCCCCAAACACAGCCCTTATTTTTTAGAAATTTTTGATACGAGCAAAAATTGGCTTTGCACACTCCACCACTTACCATGGGTATCTCCCGGTGGCATAGTGACCAGGATGGCATCTACATCTGCGCATAAACAAGTAAGAATACAAGTGAAATAATTTTTTTTTTTAATATTTGAAAATATGATAAATGCTTGTATATTAAATGAAAAGGCTTTATTAAAATGTTAGGAATGCACTTCTAAACACCGCTAATAATTGGAAAAATAAAAAAACCAACAAGTTATAATTCATTTTTTTTCGGGAATAATAATAAATCTACTCTTAATTGAACCCATATGTTTGTAAAAACAAGTGGTGTTGCTCATTGCACATTTGCATCATTTGGATTTCTGTTTAATTCAATCACAAAAATGGTTTGTTTGTAGCTCTTTAAAAGAAAATGGCCACTTAAATGTATGTGTTATTTCAAAGGTATAGTTCTCATAAGAAGCAAAAAAAACACTAATTTAGATTTCATGACAGATGGTTACGTACAGCTTCGTACTTCGTGTATATCTATTGCGATCGAAAACTTCAGCATAAAAGTGCCAGTAATCAGTTAATGAAAACGTAATAATAATAAGTTATTTACCTGTCTATTGTTCCAGCAAAAAGAATCAAACACAAAATGATTTTAAGACTTTCAGCTGCTAATTTGACTAAATGCGTCAAGTTTGCTTATTGGCCATGCAATTGGTACGGCATTTACGGTGACAACCATGCAACAACCCAAAACCCAACGTATAACCAAAAATATAATCAAAAGCATCCGTCTAGTTGGAGCTTATAGCAACAAACACTTTTTCAACCGCTTCGATTTGTCATTGGGAAAATCAAACTGGCCTTTCCTGTTACTGTATATTAATTTATATAATTTGTATTTAAATATAAATAGCTTTATTTATATAATAGCTTCATTATATATTTAAAATAGCTTTTTTAATATATATAAAAATATATTTAAAAGAAATTGTTAGTCTTTTTAATGGTTTCCTGATTGTTTCCGATTCTTTTTCCTTGACTTGGTCGCTTTTGCTCATCTATCATCTCCTCTAGATGTTTAGATGTCAGTTTGTGAAAGTCGATAACCCTTAACATAGAGTGTTAAAAAGCATTCAGTATCTTGCGCTTGCAAGGCATTTTTCCTTTCCTTTTCTATTGTCATAGTGTCCATCTTCTTTAATAGTTCTTCGTTGATGTCGCTTCGCGTCTGAAAGAAAATTTAAACTTAAATCCGTTTTAATTAGGAATTCAAAAGGAAACCTCTATGACTGACGAATTTAATGAAAAGTGTAAAATCGCCCAAAATGACACGCTGGAAGGTAACAAAAAAAAAAAAAATCTTACAACTAAAATAAAAATTTGCTTAAAAGGATTACATAAAATTAATTTTTAGATACGTTCGAGCTTGTGAAAATATAAAAGTCGGCGAACCAATATTAAATGAAAGCCCTATACTGATAATTGCTTGCCCTGGTGATAAGAGATGCAGTAATTGCTTTCGGTTGACTCAAAGTTATTGTAGGTAAGTAAAATACAATTTTCATTTATTGTATTAAAGATAACGAAAGTCTTATTAACTTTAGTAAATGCTCAATAACTCCATTATTCTCCAATTGCCGTAGTCATCATTTGTATGATTGTAACACATTTTCGCTTATGTCTAAAGAAGTGCAGTTCGAAAATTTGCGTAAAAATCCAGAATGTTACTTCGAAAAAATATGCCGATGTCAAGCATCCAAAGTAGTATTAAAAAGTGCCAGCAAAACAAAACGGAACTAAAGAGATACCGCCTCGATTTGCGTTTTAAGCAAAAAGTTTTCATCGTTTTGATTATTTACACCGATAATTATTCAGGCCTGAAACAGGAGATTGCACCAATATTAAGAAAGTCCGGGTAAGTGATAAAACTTAATTTGTGATTTTAAAATGGTTACTTTCAAAATTATTCCCAGCGCTATGATAGATACGAATAACTTGTTTGAAGAGTATGGTCTTATAGAAGCAACCGTCAGTAAGGAGCGTTTAGTTTCATCGAAAAATATTGAGGAGTTAGCTACAGAAGATGCCATCGAATGTGGAGCAGAAGAAGTTGAAGTCTCTGATGCCGCTGCAGGGCTTGTTAATGTAAGGCGTTTAGAAGCGAAATCTTCGAATGCTGAGAATACTGAACTTCCATGTTTCTATTAGTTTATTTGCAGACCTGAAGAGTTACTTTCCTTGCGGAAATCGATTGAAACAAAAAACTATATCATCGAAAATATGGAACACATCTATACGCCCGTGGTACATTCAATTGTCCATATTTTTTTGTTTATTGTTTATTCATTTGTTATATTTAGAAATATGTGGAGTTGCCTTCAGAGGAGCACGCGGACTATGAAAAGTTTCTTGCCAAGCTTCACCAGATTTCCGGTATAGAAGAGATTTATGACAATTTGTTGGATACAAGAGATTAATAAATTTAACATAAAAAACTAATATGAAAGAAAACAATTATATTATTTTCATTTCATTTTCATATTTGCAACATCGCTAAGATATCTGCTTTAATATAGCTTAATCCTTACAAGATTAAGGCTAATATTGACGTTGATCGGCAGAAAACTTGGCTTTATTCTCATTTTCATTTAGGCCGTATGCATTATAAAAACACTCATCAGAGTTATCCTTTCATCTGAAATTCACTGATTAATGATATTGGAGAAAAAAGTCTTAAGAGTCTTCATAGTGTTTCACTTTATTTCGCTTATTTTATATAAAGTTTTTCTATAAAAAAAAAATAATAAAAAAACAAAAAAACTTAATTTATTACATATAAACATCGGCGCAGGCCGTGTAAATGAGTAAATTAAATAAAAAATATATTTGCACTATTTCGTCAATTTTAAAAAACTGCTGTGATCTTGTATCGACTTGTTTAAAATGGTAGGTATCTAAGATTCAGTCTGAAACTGTTTTTCTTTTATTTTTCCTTTTATTTTCTTTCAATTAAAATTTAAAAACTGAAATTATAATGAGAGAAATTTAAAAATAATAGATGATAAGTCGTAGAGCAGATTGGAATCTTAAAATTTAATATTTATTTGTAATATCGCACCTTTAAAAAAAATTTATTCATAGTTTGTCTTTCGTGTGTTATGCTATAACGTTGTAAATATTTCATAACTTTGCGTATATGTACAATACATTTTAAAGAACAAATATATATATATATATATATATATAGATGTACGTACACTAGATTAGTATATATGATGTATAAAAATTTGTAGATTTCTTTAAATATTTATACTCTTTTGCTTTGACAATCAAAAGAGTAGCATGACAGCGAAATTTGTCACTAAATATCCCAAAGTTTTCCATTGTTTTGCCGACGGCTTTACATTTAACAGAATTGAATCTTTGTTTCCTGTTAAGTTGGACATTTAACATAGCTGAATGGCGTGAACATTTAAGTTGTTAAGTTGGGCATTTATTTATTATAAGCGACTCTGTGCTTTGCCTTTCAAGAGGGAATTTAGCGAGGGCTTTTGTTTGTTGTTGTTCTCCCTTGCTAACGTTTTTATTTCTATTACAGGTGATTTGGGTATCGACGAATGGAACGAATTAAACACCAACGATATGTTAATAACGAAACAAGTAATGAAACCAACATTTTTAACCGATACTGGATGTATGGAACAGCATCTGCAGCAACCAAGCGCTTAAGTTATACGCTTTTCAAAACTCATTAATATATATATAAAAAAAAGAAGAGAAACCATAGAAAATATGACGGAAAAGGCCGCTTTTTTAGTACTCTGCCTTGTTATTCCGTGCACTTCTCTTAAAGGGAACGAAAAATTTTCGTAGAATATTACCAATTTATAGGCCGTGTGAGTGAACTGCAACGAGAGAAATGCAATTTAATGGACTAGTAAATTGGTTTTCTTTCAGTAGCCTTGAACAATTGTTTTCTTGCTATCTCGCGTGCCATGACATTCGAATAATGACTAATGCGTGTTTTATGGCAGAATTCGAATTAAATTTACAAATACTCCTTTAATGTTTTCGTTCGCGTTGATGGTCGCTCGACTGGCAACCGGCAACATGAATTGGAACAATAATATGTCTCTGAAATTTGGCTCTAACAAGCGATCGATATTGAATTATCGGATAAGCCAATGGCAAAGACAGTAACAAGGCCACAGTTTGTTAAACAGTATATATTTCGATGTAACGAACCGTTATGATTTTAACAAGTTTATAATCAGTTGACATTTAACACTAATAATAAACAATAAACATATGTATTCATTAAATTATTGTATTATTGTATCTTTTTATATACATAGACGTGATTATCGGCTATCGGCGCAGATAACCCAAAAAATTTCCATGAGTAATCGAATTGAAAAGTTTCCGTGAAGATCCGAAAGGTAGCAGAGTTTCTTAGAATTTGCGCTCCGTTGAAGTTAAGTGGAATTTTTTTTATGTGCGTATTGCATTATTATATGTTGTAGTATTATGTTTTATATGTATGTATTGATATTCACTTTTTGGGGTATGATATGGGTTTGATATTCACTCGATGGGTGTTAAGTTCAAAGTCGTTTTCGAAATCTACATATATTTTATAGGCTCCTTTCGCCAAGGTCGTCCTTTATCGAGTACGGTTGTATTTGGTGAAATTGATTTTAAGGGGCATTGTGGAAAAAGTCGAAATAATCGAAGGTATTCACTTTTAATTTATTCGAAGTCAACGTGTATGAAGAATTGCTAGTGAAAATATGCTACGGCAAACTTCTTTTTTCTTCGGTTCTTCCGGTTTTCGTCCTCGCTCTTGCACACATAGCTTCTCTGCTGACACCAAAAGAGAGATCAGAGACTTTCATTTCCTTTAGGTCACACTACAAGTTGATCGCAGTTGATTTTTATCTTCTAAGATACATTATTAATAAACCCGGGATCTGATCAACTCGCCTGATGTAATTAGAAGCATTGTCAGTATAAACTTCTAACCAAATTTCTTACGTGAAATTATCGGCCAAATGCATCCAAGATTTTTGCTTTTTTCGCTAAGAAAATATGCTATAAAAAGTTTTGATTAAAAAGCCGACATCAGTCAATCGCTGAAAGATATTTTTGGGTCCAAATTGACAAATGCTTAATAAAGTGCAGAAAATTGGATTTTTGGATTGATTTAATGTTCACACCCTTCATTTGCCTCTGTATGACTGCTTTCTGTATTCTGTTCCATAGCGACCTAGCATCAATATCAAACGGATGGATTTAAAGTTACCGCGTAGTATGCTATGACTAACAAACAGTTATAATCAATAAATAATAGACTCCCCGCTGTAGTAATTTTAGATTGTTCTCTTGTTTTTATTGTGTTATAACATTTATATTAAGCGTTTGTTATCTTTTAAGGTCACCTTGTTACTTTGGATGTTGTATAAGGTATTTAAAGATAAAAGTAATTCATGATCTTAAATCGTTTGTTATGTGGATGCGATGAAAGGAACTGTGAGACAGAGAGTGTTCATAAACGTGTTTCATTGTAATACTGGCTTTCACCCAAAAATAATTGTGACACTTAGGCTATCTAATGTTCGCTGTTGAAAACGTTCTTACTAATATATGAAGTGTATTTACAAAATCCCAACTATTAAGTACGGAAATTTTATACTAACGCAAATCCTTAGGTCACCAAATATTTTCTTATTAATTGCATGTCGATAGATATTTAATAAGTAACCGGATTACTTTTGTCCAAAATTTCACGACAAAATTTGATATATTGCAGTTTGATTTGATCAAAAACCAACGCGAATTTCCAAGTTACTCTATCGTATTCGTATAACCTTGATGCTTTAGTGTCTTTCAGTGGTGAGTTTTTATTATTTAAAAAAGGGAAAAGAAAATTAGCACTCGGATCGTAGATACAGTTGAAATCGCCGATTCCCTTACTTTAGCAGAAGTGTGGTATTAAAAGTATTAAAAGTGAGCTACTTGGTAGGTAACGGGTACACATTGAAGAATAAATAGACACTATTTGAGGAAATCAAAGACGCTCGTTAAGACCCAAAGGCTCTTGTTTTATAAGCTTTAAAACACGTGTAGACAAAACAGAAATATATAAGCAAGCCGGGTCGTGTTACCATATGCGTATACAGCGCATGCACACAAAGGCTTGTCATACATTTGTCGTTCAAACGGCAAAACTGCCAACGTGGTCGTCAACAAGGGTGACACCCTTTCGGTCTGGGCAATGGAAAACATTGCTATATATGCCAATATGCTTATCAAGAAACTAAACAAAAATTAAATGAAATTAAATGGAAAATGTCAGCAGAATCGTGAAATGTTTCTTTCTTTAATAATGGATACGTCACCTCTTCGAATTATTACACTGTCTTTTATTATTTATATTAATTTTGTCAACGTATAAAACAATTTAATTAATGTAAAATTTTCAATAAATATTGCAATTATATATAAATCTATAAATAACTATATGGAAACCATTTAGCATTTAAGATTTTACGGAACTAGGTTTTGGAATCATATACAGCCACGCCAGTTAGTTAGTCGAGTGTAATCTGAAATTGCTTCCAACTTTTCCTTAAACTTCCATTACTATTTCATTTTTAGCATAATTATCATAATTCGCGCAAGTGTCGATTTAAGAGGTTTGTAGATGGTATTGGTTTGGTTATTAGCTGTTTGTAGAAACAAATGCCGGTAAAAACTTTGCAACAAGTGGTCGCTCATTTAGTTACTCTCTCAAATTACCGAACTCGAAGTTCAAAACCAAATATAGGAATAATTGTATATTAATGATTGTTCTGTTAATTAATCCGCCTTGCTTTTTATCTCATCCATCCACTTTTACTATATAAATTGCGTATTGTTGCGTATAAATTGATAAAAACCGTGGTGCAACTAACTTGTTGCGTATGAATTGATAAAAACCGTGGTGCAACTAAATTGTTGTCTTTTAACTCTTTACAAGTAAGGTATTAAAATATGAAATTTTTACGCTTACAAATTTTTACTTACAAACCAATGAATTTTTATTTGAAATGAAACATATTATTATTATTATTATTGTAATTTTAGACTAATGAATTGAATTCTTAGACTAAAAAAAAGACATTGAGCACTAGCAACACAGGCTATGGGCTCTAATTTAAATAAATGGATATTAGATAATAAGCTTAGTAGTATTAATAAAGTAAAATATTGAATTGATATTCTGTTCTGAAGCTGATTGTAGAGTGTTCAAAGGGTTAATCGTTCCAAATGCAATACTTCTAGCCTAGGAAAAGTTGAGGCAGTCGCAGAGAATGTGCTTTATAGTAAGAGTTTGTCCACAACAGCAGATTGGCGAAGAAGACTTCTTCAGGATCCATTGGTGAGTTGCAATTGTATGACCAAGGCGAATTCTCGAAAATGTTTAGATCTTTGTTTTCTCAACATTTGTTGGATATAGAGGTGGAGTTAATTGAGGGTTAATGCAAGAGTAGTGTTGATGATGGTATTGTAAATTTCCTTCTGCAATTTTCTCTTTAACTTTTCTTCCAATGCATCTTAGAAGATCCAATTTTTCCTTGACATCATCCATAATTAGAGGAGCAGAAGCAGCATACTTTGCCGCTCGATCAGCCTGCTCATTTCCCAGCAAACCGATGTGACTTGGTACCCATAACATTTTAATTTTTCCGTGATGGTGCTCCATCTCGAAGTCGAAGGGTTCCGGGTAGCTTGTAATACAGACAAACTGTCAGTAACAATGACGGTTTTGAGTTTGTTTTTATGGGCAAGGTTGGCAGCGTGAAGGATAACTCTGGCTTCGGTTATGAAAGTTAAAGTGCTTTCATGAAATATGTGGTTGAGAAGAACCCGTCCTGTAGCATCTACCACCGCACAAGCAGGAGGCAGACTAGGAGATTTTGAGCCGTCTGTGTATAAAAGATTCCAACCGGTACTCTCCAATACTTGGGTTTTTTTCAGCTATTAGATTCCTGAAGACGCAATTTGGAGTATCTTCTTTCATGTGCATAGACAGCGAGATGTCAAAAGAGCACTCTTTCAAAATCCATGGAGGTTTAACACCAAAAGAGCGGGAAATTTTTAAGGGAATGTTCAATTCCTTTGCGATGCACAAACAATGGTCAATTGCAGATGATGACTTTGGAATTTTCTTCGCAATAATAATCTTTCTTACGTCATCACCGAGAATGGATTTGTTTGAATTAAGAAGCTTAGGGACTATTTTAGCTTTTAACTCATACAGTCTATTTTCTAAAGTTGGGAGACCAGTTTCAATTATAATATTATTTATGGGCGTCGTCCGAAAAGCATAACAACTTGCTCTAACGGCTTGGTGATAGACCGGTTTAAGGATATTGATATTAGATGTGCAGCTATTGTCATAAATTATCAAAGCATAGTCAATCTTGCTTAACACAAGCATTTTGGTAAGATAAGCGATAGTGTTAATATGCGCATGGCTTCTCCAAGCAACGTACTGTATGAAATTTACCCTTGTTAAAAGGGAGTTTTTTAACCGAAGGTAGTTTGCTTTCCAACGATAATTGTTTGAAAACGTGAGCCCGAGAACATGGAGTGTCTGCACATTTAGTACTGGTAGGTCGTTAATATGCATCAGTAGGTTTCCTGCATCGCATATTTGTTTTCGACATATGTGCATTTCTTTTGATTTTTGTATAGAGATTATAGCTCCTGACGAGTTTGCTTATGTGGAGATCTCACATGCAATAGATTCGAGGATGTTGATTGCTTTCGTGTTGTCTTTTTCTTTTGTAAAAATGTATACATCGTCCGCGTACAGACAATGTTCCACTCTTGGTACACGGCAAAGAATTTCGCTAATTTCGTTGAAAGCGATCTGGAAAAGCGTGACAGAGAGAGGAGATCCTTGCGGAATGCCATTCTTTAGCGGAAAGGAATCAGAAAGACGATTGTTGATTCTAACTTTGAACCGCCGATGCGAATGATTTGATGTAGTTGAAGAATTTGGGTCCAACATTCCATGATTTCAAGAGTCTTAAGATAACATGAAGACCAACTCTGTCAAATGCTTTTTCAAAATCAATTGAGAGAATTGTTACGTGATTTCGTTCGGAAATTGCTTTGCTTGTGAAATAATCAATATGTAACAGAGCGTCGATGCATCCTCTACCCCGCTTGAAACCAACTTGTTGCTTTGTTATCAGGTTCTTGGATTCAAGAAACCAAGATAATCTAGATGCCACAATCTTCTCTAAAACCTTAGACAGGCAAGACAAAAGAGAAATTGGGCGATTATCAGATGCGATGGAGACATTTTTTGACTTTGGAATTGAAACAACTGTTGCCAGTTTCCACATGTAGGGTGTATGGCTAGTCATAAATACCGTATTATATAGGTCCAGTAATTTCTTTTTACTAGACTTAGGCATAGCACTGATCATTTGGTATGAGATGCGGTCTAGACCAGGTGTCTTCCCCTTCAAATTGGAGAGACAACTTCCAAGTTCTGAGGTAATTCCAGGAACATGGCACATCTATCGATATTATTTGAAGGAGATATTGGAGTCCTTTTATTTTCAATGAAAGCACTGGAGAAGTTGCTGTCAGAGGAGTATTCACACCACACTTTTCCAAAGTAATTAGAAATCTCATCTGCGTCAGTTAAAGTTCCATTGGGAGTGCAGATGGCAGAAATTTGGTTCAGGTTTGAAGTCCCATTAAGTATGTTGATTTTGTTCCAGACAACTTTCATTGATGTATTTCTGTGAATTCGTCTCGAGAAAAGTTCGAAACTAAGTGCCTTTGATTTCCTTAATTCCTTCCTGAATAGAGCCTTTTTGTATAATAACAGGTGATTCTGATCAGGACATCTCTTAAAGCGGTGCCATAGATCCATTTTATTTTTCCTCAAAAACGAAAGCGTGTTGTTCCACCATGGAACCCTAGCTCGTTTAAAAGAGGTGTTGGATTGAGGAATAGAAAGATGAGCAGCCGTGCGAATCGCTTTAGACATAATAGCAGCATCATGGTTGCAGTTTCCGTTCAATGGCTTTGAGTTCGAAAATGACTCCACCTGTTCGGAGTAATTGATCCAATCCGCTTTATCTAGGAGGAATTTGGCCTGTTTTCCTGGAGTAGCAGAGAACGTTGAAAGTTTAAGATCGATTATGATTGGAAAGTGATCACTGTTATGTAGATCATCAGAAATAGATCAGGAAACCAAAGGAAGAAGTGGTGGAGGGCAACATGTTAAATCAATATGTGAAAAAGTATGATGAGTTGAGAAGTGCGTTGGTTTTCCATCATTTAAAACGCAAAGGTTGCTTTGAAAAAAGGCCTTTTCTAAAACAGTACCGCGAGTGTTGTTCACTGTTGAGCCCCAGATGGTATTCCAGCTGTTAAAGTCGCCGTATATAATTAATGCGGGGGAAAGTACAGAGAATAAATTGTAGAGCTCTTGCTGAGAAAACGATTGTGAAGGTGGAATATAGAGCGAAAGCACTCTAAATTTTATATTTAACATTATTTGTATCGCTACGGCTTGTATATTTGAGCTTAAATTTATGCGTTTGTGAGGTATACTTGATTTTATAAAAATACCTACTCCTTGTTTGGAATATGAGTTTTGATCAGCATTCGTGAAGTATCCAGTATATGATTTGGGTGGAATAGGATTAAAAGAGCTTCTACAATGGGTTTATTGAAGCGATAAAAAGGTTGGATTAAAATCACTTATGAGTGTACGGAGTTCATCAAAATTATTAATAAGTCCCTTAATGTTCCATTGTAGAATTTTAAAAACTTTATTTAATTGTAATGACATGTAAGCAGAGTGGAGGGAGGGTTAAGTTGACATGTCAGCGTCTACGTCGAGAAGGTCGCTATAGGAATTTTTCGTGAATGATTTATTCTTACCAGCAGAATAATCTGTATTTAGGTGATTTGGTACATTTGAAGCGCAACGGGTTGGCGCACGTGAATAATTTGAAATTGAAGTTTGATTAATGGATGAAAGAATGGATTCATTAACACTTGTGATATGTTGAGTAAAGTTGAGAGCTGGACATTCTGGAGAATTTGGTATATTAGATTTTAGCAAATGTGTTGTTGTTTTAATTTTTTCAATATTTGCAGTTGCTTTGGTTTTCGAAGGTTGATTAATGGATGAAAGAATGGATTCATTACCACTTGTGATATGTTGAGTAAAGTTGAGAGCTGGAGATTCTGGAGAATTTGGTATATTAGATTTTAGCATATGTGTTGTTGTTTTGATTTTTTCAATATTTGCAGTTGCTTTGGTTTTTTCAATATTATCTTTGGCAAGTGATGTAACTGGTTTCGCAATATAATTTTTGGTTAATGGTGGGACAGGTTTTTCATTGGAAGCAAATTAGATGCTCAGCAGACTCAACAACATTGCAAACTTCACAAACATCGCATGGTATAGCGCGAATCATTTTTAAATAAACTTTGTCATAAGTGTGACCACTCATGAGTCTATAAAGAATATTGATTTCCCAGGAATTAAAAGAAGATACAGAGAAGGGTTTGAATTGAAATGTGGGATTTAATTTATAGAAAAGACGATTGGATTTAACGCGGGATTACTTTAAATTCGTCGTTTAGCTGTTGAAGGATGTGGTTGCGAATTGCCCGAATTGCTTCGTTGGTTTTCTGCATGTCTTTTATTTATGAGAAGTAGAGCTGACCTGCTGTCTGAAAAAATAACAAAACGTCTGATACCATCGGAAATAACAACCATGATAGCATGTCGACTGGCAAGCAACTCAATAAAAGTAGAGGAAAGTTCTTCTTCCACTTTGACTCGAAGTATTGTTTCAGATAGATGTTTCACGACCGAGAAGCCAGATACATCATGTCCGACGGAACCGTCAGTGGCATATCTATCATATCTGTTGTCGTAATAAAAAAGGAGCTTTTCTTGGCATAACAACCTTATACAAGAGAAGTTGACATTTTGTTTTGAGGTAGAGATCAGCTCGAGAATGTTCATGAAGACTTTGCATTTGCTGGTAATGAAATTCAAGGGAGGAATTGAGTCTATATTATCAAAGATATGACAAAGATTGATTATATTATCAAAGAAGACAGTGTCACAGAGATATAACTTCCTAAAAAAAGAAGGATTTATCAGCTTGATCTTAATTAACTCTTTGGCAGTGCAAAAAAGAGCACCTTCGGAAACGGGTTACTCACCAGATATGACATCGATTCGAGAATGTTCATGAAGACTCTGCATTTGCTGGTAATGAAATTCAAGGGAGGAATTGAATCTAACTTATCAAAAATATGACGAAGTTTTTGATAGCAAAAATTATAGCTGCAAGTGACAGTATCACTGAGAGATATAATTTCCTGAAAAAAGGAAGGATTTATCATCTTGACTTTAATTAACTCCTTGGCAGTGCAAAAAAGGGCTCTTTCGGATACTGGCCATTCACCAGATATAACATTGAGAATATGTTGAGGAGCAGTCCAGTACAACGCTTCAACATTCGGTTTTCAAATGCTTGTGTACGTTTTTCAATATATTTTGGGAAATTGCAACATATGGAATGTCCAAATTCAATTTTGGACCTGACTAGAGATTTGTAAACGGTCAAAGCA
This sequence comes from Glossina fuscipes, assembly GCF_014805625.2. NCBI lineage: Eukaryota > Metazoa > Arthropoda > Insecta > Diptera > Glossinidae > Glossina > Glossina fuscipes. The sequence continues at coordinate 9,191,603 of NW_023998464.1, read as the reverse complement.
TTTTTGGGAGGCAAGCCTGCCTGATTGTTTGTCATGAGTTTGATGATGTTGCATCCAGACTGACAATCTTTGAACGCCTTTTCATAGTGCCCACGAAGAATAAGCTGTCATTTAAAATTCTCCCAAGAAATCGAAGAGATTTTACCTGATTAACTTGGGTACCTTTGATAAGAAGTCTGATTTCGCGTTTAGAACCTTTGGCAAAATAGATAGTGTTTGTCTTGCTGGGGTTAAAATATTAATTAAGATCAGCGCATGCATCGAAAAACAAGTTCGCTTTCATCGAGAGGTTATTGACAGCTGCTGGAAAAGATGAGTCCGCAGATACGATTAGAAAATCGTCTGCATATTGAAAAATGTGAGTTTTGTCATCTTGAAGATCATGCAAAGAAGCTGCGTATAAATTGAAGAGTATGGGGCTTAAGCAACTGCCTTGTGGGATACCACCGCATATTTCAACTTTTTCGGTACCCATCACCAACACACGCTTGGATAAAAAATTAAGTATCCACAGCGGCATTTGAAGAGGAATCGAAAAGTTTAGGAGAATTCTACCGAGCTTAATCAAGTTGACACAGTCATAGGCTTTGCAGATGTCCAGGGAGAGCATGACAACCATTTTCCCTGCTTTTTTTAAGCTGGCTATGA
>NW_023998464.1:9188600-9190855 GCF_014805625.2 Glossina fuscipes | reverse complement strand
AGGGTATAAAGTTGGTGGACCAGCAGTTGTTAATTGCATGCAAAAGCATGCTAAAGCTTCCTCCAGACAGTGCTGTGAGCATGTCATACTTGACTCCATCACAACCTGCAGCAGTAGCTCTCTTTCTGAAATGTAAAACATACATTAGCTCATGCAATGAAAAGGGTGTGTTACTGATACTACTAAAAGGAATTGAAGGCATTGTAATAGGATTAACAATTGGAATGTAGCTCTTGAGCATATCTAAGTATTTTTTATTATCACGGTCATTCCATACAGCACAACCGCTTAATTTTCGACTAGAATGTCGATGACCATTGATATGATTCCAGAAAGAACGCGGGTAGCCGTTACCACATAAATCTTTAATGGCGATAGCTCTATGCGTCCTTTTCGCCTTTCTAACTGCAGACCTCCATTCTTTCAGTATTTTCATATATTCAATGTAGTTGGCTGGATTGGCATATTTACTCATTTTTTTTCTTGCAGCTTGGTATTTGCGGAAAAGTGTTGACAGGGAAGGATTCCACCAAGGTTTAGGTTAGAAGGACTCAATGTCAGGAAAGTTGGTTCTAGCAGACCTGATCACAGACTGAAAGACACTTTGAATTGATGATAAATCAGAAGGGAGATCAACTTTAGACAGACGGTCCATAAGGAAGTTGCGTGAAATGAAATTTTCTATTTTCTTGACGGAATTGTTACAACTGTGGAATATAATGGGGGAGTGCTGATTTTTGCCAATGGAAACATTGGACGTGTTCCAGTTGAAAGATAAAATAGTTGAGTTCGACAAAGTTAGATCCAAGACACTGCTCGCCGTGCGACCGCTCCGGTTATAGTGAAAGGTAGTATTGCCGTTATTTAAGACACTGAAACTGCTGGAATTGATGGCATTTACCAGGATTTTGCCTTTGTTAGTAGAGACTTGATCGCCATACAGGCGGTGTCTTGCATTGAAATCTCCAGCTAGAATCACATTTTGTTCACCGTCAAGAAAGTCGCATAATCTCTGAATCTCATCACGAAAGGTTTGCACATCGAGACTGGGTGGAAAGTAGCATGAACTATGAAAAGATTCGGTTTCAGGTTGATGGTTTTGATGATGATGATGTCAACGGCAGAGTTATAGGGAATACGTCTGAAATTGACACCTTTCTTAACTAATATATTAATACCACCATAGCCATCATTTCGGCATTTGGTGGCTGAGGCATAATTCGAAACTTTAACTTCGAAACAGTTTTCATCTTTCAGAAAAACTTCACTTAAGATACAAAACTCAATCTTGTTTGAGTTTAAGTAAAAATCTAGAAAAGATAGGTTACGTCGGACACTTTTAATAGTACATTGTAAAAAGGATATCATGTTGAAACTTGAGAAAGAACCCCAGCGGATTTCCTCGCAGTACTGGATGCTCGAACGGGGCAAGAAATAGCACAGACAGACATTGTTTCTTCAAATTCTTTAATAAGATTATGAGGGATCATCGGACGGATACTTTCTTGAATCGTGAGAATTAATCTTTCAAGCAAATAGTTGTTTGAAATTTTCGGTCCAAGAAGGCTTGTTCCAGACGACTTGGGCGGTGTATTGGGAGAAGGCTTGGTGGGTGATTTGATAAGAGATTTGGAGGGAACCAATTTCTTTTTGACGACAGCATTGTATTTATTTTTGGTTAAGATTTTGTTGGCATTTTGATTATCATCCTTGGTCGAAATTGCGGACGTGTTCCCCAGGGGAGGGAAATTGCCGTCATAAGTGTTGTCATCGAGACATTCGAAATAATTTTCGGAAAAATTCTCTTTGACCTCTTTATACGAAAGATTTTTAATCGCTATTATCCTGTTGATGTTTAATTCAATTTCCCTATTAGGGCAACACTTATTGAGAGCGTTATGCTTACCTGAGCCACAGGACAAGCACTTCATCGCCTCACAATTTACACACTTCGGAGACTTTCCACAGTTAAGGCACCTGCTTTCTTTAGCTTTGCAGAATTTAGATACGTGACCGTATCTGCCACACTTAAAGCACTGCTTTAAAGTGGGTACAAAGTATTCGACCGGCAGATTACAAAAATTAAATTTTATTGCCTTAGGGAGGGCTCTCCCTTTGAAGCCAACTTTGATGCTGATTGTGGGAATCCACTCGTCTTTGTTGTTGGGACTTAATCGGAATATCGGATAAGGCGTTTTTAATTATACCATCGACACTATATGTGCATGGGATGTTTCGAATAACTCCAAATCTCT
>NW_023998464.1:9149459-9188200 GCF_014805625.2 Glossina fuscipes | reverse complement strand
GAATCTCATCACGAAAGGTTTGCACATCGAGACTGGGTGGAAAGTAGGATGAGGCTATGAAACGTTTTGATGATGATGATGTCAACGGCAGAGTTATAGGGAATACGTCTGAAATTGACACCATTCTTAGCTAATATACTAACACCACCATAGCCATCATTTCGGCATTTGGTGGCTGAGGCATAATTCGAAACTTTAACTTCGAAACAGTTTTCATCTTTCAGAAAAACTTCACTTAAGATACAAAACTCAATCTTGTTTGAGTTTAAGTAAAAATCTAGAAAAGATAGGTTACGTCGGACACTTTTAATAGTACATTGTAAAAAGGATATCATGTTGAAACTTGAGAAAGAACCCCAGCGGATTTCCTCGCAGTACTGGATGCTCGAACGGGGCAAGAAATAGCACAGACAGACATTGTTTCTTCAAATTCTTTAATAAGATTATGAGGGATCATCGGACGGATACTTTCTTGAATCGTGAGAATTAATCTTTCAAGCAAATAGTTGTTTGAAATTTTCGGTCCAAGAAGGCTTGTTCCAGACGACTTGGGCGGTGTATTGGGAGAAGGCTTGGTGGGTGATTTGATAAGAGATTTGGAGGGAACCAATTTCTTTTTGACGACAGCATTGTATTTATTTTTGGTTAAGATTTTGTTGGCATTTTGATTATCATCCTTGGTCGAAATTGCGGACGTGTTCCCCAGGGGAGGGAAATTGCCGTCATAAGTGTTGTCATCGAGACATTCGAAATAATTTTCGGAAAAATTCTCTTTGACCTCTTTATACGAAAGATTTTTAATCGCTATTATCCTGTTGATGTTTAATTCAATTTCCCTATTAGGGCAACACTTATTGAGAGCGTTATGCTTACCTGAGCCACAGGACAAGCACTTCATCGCCTCACAATTTACACACTTCGGAGACTTTCCACAGTTAAGGCACCTGCTTTCTTTAGCTTTGCAGAATTTAGATACGTGACCGTATCTGCCACACTTAAAGCACTGCTTTAAAGTGGGTACAAAGTATTCGACCGGCAGATTACAAAAATTAAATTTTATTGCCTTAGGGAGGGCTCTCCCTTTGAAGCCAACTTTGATGCTGATTGTGGGAATCCACTCGTCTTTGTTGTTGGGACTTAATCGGAATATCGGATAAGGCGTTTTTAATTATACCATCGACACTATATGTGCATGGGATGTTTCGAATAACTCCAAATCTCTCAGTGAACGACCTCAGTATGTACGCTTTTAAATTCTTTTTATTAAATTCATTATTCATAACAAAATTGTTGGCATTGGCAGCGGAGCTGAAAAGCAGTTTGGCTCTACCCCTGCTGACAACTTTTAATTCTTTCAAGCCGTACATACCGAAATCCTTCAAGTAATCATAGAAATAGAGTTAATATTGATGCGATTTCCTTCTGCGTCCGCGCACGTTTCGACAAAAACGACAAAATTGCAGTTGGAAAGGCAATCGTACAAATTAATCTCGAAATTTGGGGCGGCTGCGGCACCCAAATCACAGGGCTTGTCGGTAGCCTGTTTACTAGGCGGAATTAAAACGTTTGCGTTAGCTTCTCCGTTATCAGATAAAAGAATATTATTCTCACCCAGTTTCGATCTCTTGGTGTGCCCAGTGGCGTTCATGTAAAAATTTTCAAAACAGTCTCTATTAGTAGTTATAAGATCCGACCCAGTCACCATAGGGAGACGGGCTGATGTTGTTTTGGTTGTTGTCACAGGGAACACAAAAAGAAAAAATGATAAAGAAAAACAAAAAATAATAATTGAATATATGTATTGCTTCTTAATTTTTCTCTCACGAGAGATTCCTCCTCCTTCCCTCCTTTTCATTCTTAAAATTGTTTGCTTTGGTTATTTTATTACTTTATTAAACCTCTTTTCCTTTTTTCAAATATTTAAAATCTCTTTCTTTTTTTTTCACTAACACCGGTAAACACAAAAATTATCCAGCTGCCGTTTGCGGAGATGATGTGTTGTGTCAAGTGTGAATGAAATTCGAATGTGCAATCCTTTAATAGGGCAGCAGTATAATCAATTACCACAGCAGCACAGCTATATATAAGATCCCCTCATTGCATCGTTTAAAAATAGCTTTCCAGCCGCAAACTAATCAATTTCCACATACGCTAATGAACGTGTAGCTCAAAATCAAAAAACATCTGAGGACGACTTAGATGATAAACATCACAAGGCCGATCGACAGTGAAATTTACTGTCTATTTCTTCTCGTTTACAAACGGCATCTGGACAAGTGATACGGAATTTCATACAACAGCCTCTCAGCGCGGCAGCAGTATGCATTGAGTTGGAAACTGTCGCACACAAGAAAAAATTGCCTTTCATTTGTAATACAACACGAAATTTTACGTTTTAGATCATTTTTGCACTTTTTTTCTTTTGTACACTTTCTTACAATTTCTTTATATATCTTAAACTTATTTACCACAATAGTTAATACAACACGAGATTTTATTTTTTGGGTAATTTTGGCCCCTCTTTTATACACCTTTTTACAATTTCTTTATGTATCTTAAATTTATTTGAAACAATAGTAATTTTTTTTCTTTCTTTTGGGATGTTGAGTTAAGATGAACCATCCCAATAAAATAATAGCTAAGGCCGATATGTTAAGTGTAATTGTAGATTGTTGACCTGTTGAAAGTGATGTGAAAAAAAAGTGTTGCAAACTTTGGCTAAATACAAAAAAGGACATTATTTCTTTGACATCAACAATAGAAATAAAACGTGATTTGACCTTCGGCAAACGGCAGCTGGATAATTTTTTTCTTTTTCTCGTGTTTTTTCGATGTTAGTTAAAAAAATAAATAAATAAAAAAATAATAAACCAGGAATTAAAAGAAGGAAGTGAAAAAAATAATGGTTTAAAAAAGAAACGACATTCTTGGAAATTTAAAAAAATAAAATATTAATTTCGTCCGGATTGGTAAATTAATTTTCACGAATAGAGCCGATTTCGATGATTTCTATACGAATGAGCATAACAAGAGATCGAGGATGGGTGGGAATGATGTTGGTCTATCTCCCAAAGGAGGAGCTATAGCTAAAGATTTGAGAGTGCTCAGAAAACAGGTACTTAATAAGACTTCTTATTCTGGAGCCAAAGGGATTGCAATGATATCAATTTATATAGCTATCTTTAAAACTAGTTAGCAAGAGCAGAGCTAAATTGCTTTTCAGTACTGCTAACAGCTTCGTCAAAGACAATGATTTCAAAGAAAAGAACTTAAAAGCCTATACTCCGAGTGGCTTCACCGAAAGGTTCGGAGTAATTCGGAATGTCCCCGTCGAATACAGTAAACACGAGATCATCGAAAATGCGGTCTCCGACGTGCCTATCAAGTCTGCTGTTAGGTTTCGTAGAAGAAATCCAAACAACAAAGGTGATTTCATTCCAACCTCTAGCATCAAAATAGGTTTTAAGGGGAACGCCTTCCACGAAGTAATCAAATTTAATTATTTGTAATTTGGCCGTGGAGTACTTTGTACCCATCTTAAAGTAATGCTTTAAGTGCGGCAGATGTGGGCATATCTGCGGAAAGTCTCCCAAGTGGGAAAAGTGTGCAACAAAGAGGTGCTTGTCCTGTGGTTCAGGTGAGCACAATACTCTAAATAAGTGTTGCCCGGCCAAGGAGCTGGAATTAAATATAAACAAGATTCTGGAATTACACCAATGTCCGAAGCACACCATCACTTATATTTATGCTGCTCCATTATATCCCAATTGCTAATTTCGGTCGCAGCGAATTGACTGTCAATAGCATTTTTTGGTCAATTGTTGCAAAATTTCTCAAAAATACACTTTTGAAGCTCGAGTAGAAAGTTCCGCCACGCCCAGCGTATTCACCGGACATAGAGACTTCTAAATACCACGTTAGAGCAGGTCGATGCAGCATGGCATGGCTGGCAAGTGCCAAGTGCCAAAAATGATCGATGCTGACAAACCACTATAAGTTTTTTCGACACGATATCGCTACGTTGTCGAAAGTATTGTAAAATGTTGTAAAAAATGATGAAAAATATTTTGATTATTAAAAATATAATATATAATCTTTTTTATATAAATGTATAAAAAATATGCATTCATCTCCCCTTGTACGTCTCCTCAATAGTTTTATACAATTTTTATAGGCGTGGCATTCGATTGAAATAAAAATTATATTTATCTTATAGTGAAAAGTCTTGTACATAACTTATAAGGTAAATAAAGATAAACCTTTACTAAGAATAGACGATATGTGCCTTTCAGTTTTCAGGGCCCTGTTAATATATGTCAAAGATTAGAAAAATTTTGAAAATTTTCGGTTTTCTTTGAGCTGCTTGAATTTTTCAGCATCATGAAAGTCTCCTTTAGGTGCATCCTCCCAGCGCGCAGATAACATTCAGTGTGAAAAATTTATTTTCTAAATTTTCCCGAACTTTCGGATAAACGAAGAGGTACATACTTTATTGCATTACTAATGTGTATTTCTTAGTTTTATAATCTCCGATAATGTATAAAACTGCAAGTTAAATCATTATATTCGTGTAAGGCCAGTTTGTAACTGCCCTACACCATTTCGCTTAATATCTTCATCATAGGATGGCAAACATTTTACATTGTTTCTATAAGTGAATGGATACGTAAAGTACCTAATTTGAGTTACACTTAATACAATAAATATTTAAATCAAATCGCTACTTCCAAACCAATTTTAACTAGAAAATACCGAAAGTTTATTTTTGTAAGAACTTCAAATGGTCCGATGGCTTGAAGTAGGCGTCCTCGGCGCACCAGTCTCATCAGTGCTAGTGTCGAAGTCGCTATTGATTTCTATCAGTCGTGATATTACCTCATCCATTATGGGCTTAGCCCCATTTACCACGCCTTGCATGAACTCAAAAAATCCTTCGACCTCTGAACGCATACTTTCCTGCAGTCATTGGTCACGTTTAACTTGTTTTTTTATAGTCTTAACTGCCCGCTTATATCCCAGCTCTTCAGCATACCATAGGTATGCTGTATGAGAGGTATGGACCGACACACCCTCAAGTCTTTTCAGACTATTCTTGACAGATTCTAATAGTTTTCTTATATGGTGAACAGTCATTGCTCGGTTTAATTCCGAGCTAAGCCTATTTGCCAATTCTTTGTACTTTCCGTTTGTCGACACGGCCCAAGGACGCCACAGTGTCGGATGCTCGCGGAGGAGCCTGCAAGGCGCTTCATGTGTTAACAATATTATTTTCAAATTTCAATAAAGCTGCACTGAACAATTGTTCTAATTGATATTCTCCTTGTGAAGCAAACATGTTCGCAAGCATTTAAGTACCGACTGGGATCACTGCTACAATTATGAATGAATCAATGTTTTAAAGATAATCCTACATATAAAAATAGATAATTATCAAGCTAAATTAAAATAAAACAACGAGTTTTTCCTTATTATTTTAAATTGATTGACAAAAAAAATTTACATTTTTTACATTTTAAAGTAATAACAATTCAAAATTATAAAAAAAACTTAAATGAAAATTTCAAATTAATAACAATAACAACTACGTACTAAATCCTCTAAATTAAATGTGGTCAGCTCCGCCTTGGAATTCTTTTTTTAAAATAAAATTACTTATTTATTTTTTATCACTGCGAACTGTTTTGTAGAGCTTTCATCAATCTCTACAAAAATGTTTTAATGCTTTAACACAACGCTTTTCACCTATTATCAACCAGCAAAGGTTCCTTTAATGCAACGATTTTTATGATCTGAATCTATATCTAAAACAAGATTTATCAAGATTGTGGTAAAATATTTTTATGTTCGTTTTAAAGCACATTTTCAAACAAGAATAGTTTAATAAGTAACTTCATTTACATATGAGATTAGAACAATTTTTTCAGAAGTTGCGATTTAACAGAGCCGACAAAAAATCCTTTTGATGGAGAGTAGATAATTTTTTGTGAGTTTATTATCAAGTAGAAAATTTCGGAGATTTTGATTTTCAGTAATAAATTTTTATTGTATGTAATTTGTTAATTACCAAAAGAAAAAACCAAAACATAAAAAACTCTTAGGGAATTGCATGTGTGGAAAATAACCATTTGTTGTTGAAATCCTTTCATTTTAGGAGTAATGATGGATTATTATCCGCCTCATCTATTGGCATTTCGAAAGGATCCTCATCTTTAAATTCATTCAAATCATCATTGGGCTCAAATTTAGTAGAAAGGGGAATGATGAATGTTCTACATTATCGTTTTCTTTTTTAACAACATTCTCGCAAAATGAACACTGTTGATAAAAGATGATATTATTTTGTAAAACAAATGGTTGTGAAGTATTAATAGAGGATAATGAAATGTCTAAGCAAAAAAAAATTATTATTATTTTTATTATTATTATTAGTTTCGTCAGAGAAATAAATTCTAAGGCTAAACTCTTAAAAGCACTAGCATCTAAGGCTATCAGCTTTTATTAAAAAAACTCACGAGAACCCACGAGCATTGACTTGCTAGTCGAGATTGTTCGCCTTCGGCTACTCAGGCGGATCGAAAAAAAAAGAAAAAAATAGGTCAATCTAGGTCATCGTCATTCCACCCGAAAATTAAGCGGTTGTGCTGTATAGAATGATAATAAATGATAATAATATTCTAAGTGTCAATCCGATTACAATACCTTAAATTCCTTTTAGTAGTCTCAACAATATACACTTTTCATTGCTGATGTATGTTTTATATTCCAGAAACAGGGCTAATGCTGCAGGTTGTGATGGAGTTAAGTATGACATGCTCAGAGCACTTCCTGGAGGAAGCTTAAACATCCTCTTGCATGCAGTTAACAACTGAAGGCAGGTAAAGAGTTAAATGATTTAAGTAGCTTTAGACCAATTTCACTGATATCTGTATTCATAAAAGCTATCAACCTCATGGTTAAGGAGAGACTAACTGGTTTCCTGAAAACTGAGAACATTATCCCAGCTCGTTCTTACGCCTATCAAAAACGCAAATCTACGAATATGTGCGTTAATGAACTGTCTTTTTTCATAATTACTTAAAGAAAAGCTGGTAAAACGGTTTCCCTGGGCATCAGCAAAGCCCATGATTGTGTCAACTTAATTAAGCTTGGTAGAATTCTCTTAAACTTTTCAACTCCTCTTCCAATACGAGTGTGGATACTACATTTTTTATGCAAGCGTGCGTTGGTAATGGGTACAGCAAAAGTTGAAGTGTATGGTGGTATTCCGCAAGGCAGTTATTTGAGCCTCATATTATTCAATCTATATACAGCTAATTTGCATGATCTTTAAGATGACAAAACTCATATTTTTCAATATGCAGTGGTTTCTTAATTGTATCTACGCATTCATCTTTTTCAGTGGCCTTGAATAATCTCTCGACAAAAGCTAATCTTTTTTTCGATGCATGCGGTGGCCCCATTTTTTATTTTATCCCTAGCAAAACAACTACTATTTATTTTGCCAAATGTTCTAAACGCAATCTAAACGAAATGAGGCTCTTTATCAAACGAACTAAAGTGAACTACAGGAAATCTCTTCGATTTCTTGACAGAATTTGAAATGACAGCCTAAGTCTTCGTGGACATTATGAGAAAGCCTTCTAAGACTGTCAATCTGGATGCGATATCTTGCGAGATCTTGTTTTAGCTGTTATCCCGGGAAAAACAAAAATCCAGATAAAAAGAGAAGAAAAAATTTTTAATATATATGTTTTTAAAAACAGAGTTTACAAAAATGCAAAAAAAAAAGAATAATTTCTCGCAGGAAAAGAAATTCACTTAGGATTTATATGAACTAATGTTTTTTATTTTATTCTACAATCAGCTTCAGAACAGAATATCAATTCAATATTTTACTTTATTAATACTACTAAGCTTATTATATAATATCCATTTATTTAAATTAGAGCCGATAGCCTGTGTTGCTAGTGCTCAATGTCTTTTTTTTAGTCTAAGAATTCAATTCATTAGTCTAAAATTAAAATAATAATAATAATAATATTTTAGTTATTTTTAAAAATTTCTTTTCTTTTTTAACTTTTTGACCCTTTCCCTTCCCTTCCTTTCTTTTTCTTTAAATTCCCGTATTTTTTTCACTAACACAGAAAAGACACTTCAGAAAATATTTTTCAGCTGCCGTTTGCTAAATGCTGTGTTTTTTCAACTGTTGAATGCGTTATGCAGGGGTTTTCTTTTTTTTTTTTTTTTTTTTTTTTTTTTTTTTTTTTTTTTTTTTTTTGTTTAGAGATGGATTGGACCAGTTAAGTTAATGTTAGATCCATAATCCAGAAACGAAATTGAGAGCGATTGATGAAAAAATTTAAGCATAGGTAGACTGATGTGGCAGAGTGTTCGCAATGAGAGGCTCTGTTCCGCTGTCAATCCATAAATCACCGTCCTTGTTACTGTACTGTCAAGATCCGGCTAATAATGCCGATAAAAGAAAAAGTGTAGGCGATTCGTGATTGTAGTAGAAATACTAAATGTAAAATTAGAATGAAAACTCAGCTGATTTGATAAAGGCAGTCAGTTGCTTCAAATGCCTAAAGTTACCAGCACGAAAAATTTCATATAGATTGTTATACAGGTTAAATATACTGAAAGATTGTCTAAGGATGTCATACCTCCTGCACTCAAAAATAAGGTGCTCGGCAGACTCAGTAATATTGCAATCCTCACAGATGTCAGAGGAGGAGACTTTGATCATTTTAAAATAGACCTTGTCGTAGGTGTGATTACTCATAAGACGGTGAAGAACTTTAAATTCCCATGTTGTGAATTTTCCTTTAGGTAGAAGCGTGGGTGTCAAAAAAGGGTAAATTTTGTAGAACAGCCGGTCACTTTTTTCTCTAGCTAAAACATGGTACTCATCTTTCCATTCTTTTATGATGAGTTTTTTGACTAGCAGAAAAGCTTCGCTGGGGGGGTAGTTTATGGACAAAACTGTACCATCGAACCTAGCTTGACGAGCATGGAAGTCAGCTTTTTCATTGACACTAAAACCGCAGTGACTTGGGATCCAGATGATGTGGCATTTTTCAATACTTGTGTCTTTTAAAAGGTTGTAGATGTCGAAGACATACGTATTGAATGGGTCTTTGTTCTTGATTAAAATTAGAGCAGATTTGCTGTCCGAGAAAACTACAAATTTTTTCAGCTTAATTTCAGATGCGTGGATGATTGCTTGTCTGATGGCCAGAAGTTCAATGAAAGTGGATGATAGTTCTTGTAGAACTTTAAATTTTCCTATAAGTAAGTTTGGGTATTCAATAATTGAAAAACTAGAGATGTCCGAATTGATAGATCCATCCGTTGCGTATATTTTGAAGTTATTTTCGAAGAAGTGGTTAAGTTTTTGCAGACAAGCGATTCGAAGACAAGACCCTGATCGATTTTTTTTTGAGTTGGTGATTGAATTAAGTAAGTTTAATTCAACTACGCATTTATCATGAATAATATTATTCCAGGAGGGTATTGAGTTAACTTTATTGAAGATGTTACTGAATTTTTGAAGCAGTTAGAGTAACTACTGATGACATGATTGTGTCTGGAAGCGACCTCGTCAAAGAAGGCAGGTTTGAAGATTTTTACCTTGAGAAGCTCTTTTGCAGTTACAAGATAAATTCTCTTAGCAACGGGGAGTTCATAAGAGATGGAACGTAAAATTGATGTTGGTGTTGAGGGGGACAAACCGGTACAACGTCTTAGGATTGAGTGTTGAAAGGTTTGTATTTTTTTTAATGTATACGCAGGAGCGTTACACGATGTAGAGTAGGGATATTCAATTTTGGATCTAACAATAGATTTGTAAACGTTTAATGCTTTCCTAGGTGGGAGTCCGGTGTGAATGTTGGTCAGAAGTTTGATGACATTTGAGCCTGTGTTGCAATTTTCGAGGCTATCCTTGTAATGCTCATGCGTGGTTAAACTTGAGTTGATTATTCTGCCCAAAAATTTAAAAGAGGAAGACGGACTGATTTTTATACCATTGATTGTAATGTAAAAAAATTTTTTGGGACCCTTAGCAAAGCGAACGACTTTTGATTTTTCCGGGTTGAAAGTTAGATTTAAGTCTGCACAAAGTTTGTGAAAAAGATTGGCTTTAGTGTCGAGGTTACGGACTGCTTCCATTAATGATTTTCCAGCAGAGATGATGAGGAAATCGTCAGCATATTGAAATAAATGGGTAGATTTGTCCTGTAATTGATGTAAACCGGCTGTGTATAAATTGAAGAGAACTGGGCTGAGACAGCTACCTTGAGGTAAGCCTCCACAAACTTCGACTGTATGTGAATCTAATACGAGAGTTCTCGAAGAAAGAAAGTTGAGAACCCAATGCCTATTTTGTGTCGGGATTTTAAAATCAGATAGAATTTGGTCCAGTTTCGCCAAGTTTACACAGTCGTAAGCTTTATTAATGTCTAAGCAAAGCATGACTACCTGGTTCCCATTTGCTTTTTCATTTGCAATTGTGAAAAGGACTTCATTAAGGCACATACCGGTGGAGATATTTTTTTGGTAAGCAAGGGACCTTGACGGGAGAAGGTGTGAGTGATTCAGGAATTTTGTTAGTCTTTCTTTAATCATTTGGTTGGTAATTTTTAGAAGAACAGGCAAGAGGGATATGGGTCTGAAGTTGGTGAATATTTCAAGATCTTTTACGGGTTTAGGAATGGGCACTATTTTAATTGTACGCCAAACGGTGGGAAACGAGTTGGTCATCCAGCGCTCATTTATAGCAGATAGCAGGGTTAGAAGGCTTGGCATGGGAAGGACCTTTATCATTTCATATTTGATTCCGTCATGGCCTGCTGCTGTGGACTTCTTTTTCGACTTAAGGACGTGCATGAGTTCATCAAGGGAGAATGGAGAGATGTTTTCCATCCGAGAGGAGGTTTGGAGACCACATGTCGAGGGAACTTGAGCTTTCAGCCATTCAAGGTAGGATTTGTTGTTGAGATCATCCCAAATGGGGTGCTTGTATTTCTTTTTTGTGGTGCGATGACCATTTAAAAATTTCCAGAATGGCTTTGTATTGCTATTTGAGCATAGTTCTTCGATAACGAGGGCTCGATGGCATCTTTTGGCTTTTCTAATCGATTTCTTCCATTCTTTTTGTGATAACTTGAAATCTTCAAAATTAGAAATATTGGGGTATTTGGAAAATTTTTGTTTAGCAGCCTGTAATCTACGGAATTGTGAAGTGAGCAGCTCGTTCCACCAAGGTTTTGGTGAGTAGGAATTCGAGATTTGGATGTCGGATTTGGCGTTAATTATTTCTTGTTGAAATGAGCACTGGATAGATTCGACCTGTGGCTCAAGACATACGTGAATAAGATTATTTAGGAGTTTTTTCCTCGAGATAAAGTCATTTATCTTGTACGAGGTAGTAGAGGTGGCATTAAAGAGAATAGGAAGGTGGTGGCTGTTTCCCAGGAAAATTTCTTTTTTAACCTCCCGTTTGAATGTGAGATGGGTTGCGTTAGTGAAAGTAAGATCCAACACGCTACCACAATTGTTGGTCGTAGAGTGAAAATAGGTTGGTGAATTATCATTCAGACAATAGAAGTTACTAGCTTTAATGATTTCTTGCAAGGCTTTGCCTTTATTGTTTGACACGGAGTCACCAAAGCAAGGGTGTCTTGCATTGAAATCTCCTGCAATTATGACATTGTGGAAACTATTGAGCATATCACAGAGACGATTAAAGTCATCCCGGAAAGATTGAATGGGGATGTTGGGCTTGAAATAGCAAGCAGCAATGACGATATTAGGTTTTAGACAAGAGGTTTTGATAATGACTATGTCAGCAGTCGATTTAAATGGGATTTGTTTGAAGGATATGCCTTTTCTGGCAAGGATGGCAACACCTCCATAGCCGTCACTTCTACATTTATAAGCGGAGTTGTAATTTGAGATTTTGGGATCGGAAATTTTTTCATCGGACAGAAAGATTTCACTCAAGATGGCGAAATCAGTACGGTTGGAATTTATGAAAAAATCAAGAGAATGGCCATTACGCCTGAAGCTTTGTATGTTATACTGTAGGAAGGACGTCATGAGAAATGTTAGAACATGATAGGGCCGACCCAGATGTACCTTGTTTTAAAAGATCAAATTTTGATTTAAGGGAACTTATTTCTGTTTGGTTGGTTTTAAGCATGTCTTCTTGAGAAGAGATGGAGAGAATCCTGAAAATCTTTTCCAGAATTATCTCCATTTCAGTGGATTTTGATGAAAGTATGCTTTTCAGGGGGCGGGGTAGGTCTTTTTGGCTCCTGCGAGTTGTTACTGTAAGTCGAGGGCGTCTTGAGAGACATTCTGTGCAAGGACTTGGGAATACTTGTTTTATTTTTTAAAACTGCATTGAAGTTTTTGTTAATTAAAATATTATTTGTATCAATAGTAGGGTCTCTGATATTGTTAGGAGCATTGCTGTTCTTCATTGCTGGGAAGTTTACGTCATAGTTTTCAAGTAAATTGTATGGGTTGTTAGAGAATTTCTCTTTGTATTCTCTAAAAGATAAGTTCTGGATGGTTAAAATTTTTTTTAAATTTTTCTCTTTCTTTCTTTTTGGACACTCTCGAAATGTTACGATGTGGTCCAGTGACCCGCAACCTAGACATTTGATTGAGAGGCATGAGTCCGTAGGACAGGCCGGTGACTTGCCACAGTTCAGGCATCTGCTTTCCTTACTTTTGCAGAATTTGGCGATGTGACCAAATCGGCCGCAATTATAGCAGAGCCTGACGGAAGGGATGAAGTAGTCAACTGGAATATTGCAATAGTTGAATTTTATACTCTTGGGAATTAGTTTACCCTTGAAACCAATTTTTAGGCTGTTTGTTGGGATGAACATTTCTCTGTCTGCAGGGTCTCTTCTGAGGATTCTTGTAACAGAAATGATTTCAATATCAGAGGTAGCTGAGTTGAGAAAGTCCTCTTCCTTAGGTGAAGGTGGAATGTTTTTTACGATCCCAAATTTTTCTGTGAAAATTCTAGGGATGTAGGCCTTGCAAGACTTTGGACCAAAATCATTGTTTATTATAAAGTTGTTGGCATCAACCGCAGTGGCAAAACCAAGTTTGGCTTTGCCATTGCTGATGGTTTTGATATTAATCAAACCATCCAATTTGAGATCTTTGATGTGTTCGAAAAAAAATAAATCTGAGTTAAGGCGAAAAGGTTTCTCTAGGTTATTGTTGCATACTTCAATGAATACGTAGCACTCACCGGTCGTGTCGTCACTATAACGATTTGGACTAGTTGGGTCAGAGCTCTTTCCTTTTATGGGACTACTATTATTGTTACTGTTCATAGAGCTGTCCTTATTGGGAGTCTTATTCCTAGAGGGAGCGATCGGGGACTTTAAGGAGGTGATATTGACATCCTCAGTCAAGTCTTTTACAGATGAATTGTTCTTATCAGAGATGATCTTTTTGAGACCTTCGTTCTGGGCTGTGATTTTTCTTTGAAATGAACCCTTGCTATGCGTGATTCGAACAAAATTTTCGAAATCATCATCGTTTGATAACATGTTTGAGAGCCTCACCCCCTTGAGGGGCGGGCGACTTTTAGATTTCGTGCTAGATTAAAGGCAAGAGAAAAGGATCAACTGACTTACCGAGAAAAGAAGGGATATGGAAATCAGCCGTTTTTGGTGGAACCGACAGAGACAAAGAAGAACAAAGCCTTGTAAGTTAAAGCAGTTTTAAGAATTTGACAGGAATCGCCGCTACTTGATGTCCAATGTACAGGTGAGTTGACGAAGTGAGTCTTGTCAGGATGAGGTTGAAGGCAGCAGGTGGTGCTGCGCAATTTGCGGAGAAGCACAAGGACGTCGAAGCCTTTGTTGATTTTGTTTAAATGCCGCAACTTCACTATATATATTTTCACTACTTCAAGAGTTTTCAGAAACAAAAAAAAAAAGGAGAATTTTTTTCTTTTTTTTGTTGGAAAAAAAATTTATTTTTCAAGAAATTTCTGCAAGAAAGCGTCTTATTTCATGCAGAGTTGCCGAGCGAATGCGTTATGCAGGGGTAATATAATAGACTTTTCTTCGCATAGTTTCGTATAGACACTTAACAAACAACAACATAAAACATATGTAGAATGTCTTAGTTTGTTATCAAATGAATTGACATGTTGTGTTGATGATTTCCGCAAAGATAGCAAACAATCTATTTTTTACGTAAAGAAAATGAGATGGATTATTGCCTTTCCAAACATTAATATCATTTTTTTTAAAAGGTAATTAAAATGCTTCCTACCATGGGAACGTATTGAGCTTGGCAACTCTGATTTTATTATCATCGTTTTAAAAAATAATTTACAGCAAAACTGTTCTAGATAGGTTAATTTAATTGCATACTTACCACACTTGCCTATAAATATTTTTGCCTTGAACAAATAGGTGCTTTTTGCAATTTTGTGAAAAATATTAGATACTACTAAAACTGATAAAGGGTTAAGTGTTAAAAAGCAATACAAATTATTTAACCAGCATAAAAACATAAACACCGCTTCAAGAAGTGAATGAAGAAATGCCAACTGGAATTTTGTATGTGTGCGTGTATAGAAAGAAAAGAAATAAGTTTTCAAATCAAAATAAGTGGTAAAACAAAAAATACATTATTTTTACTAAATTTCCATTAACGGCTTCTTTAGGAATTAAATTTATTATTTTCATTCTTCAAGTAGTCGAAAAATCGGAAAAAAATTGTTAGTTGGAAGACTTTCTCGCTAACTAATTATTATTAATGTTGAAGACATCATTCTAAAATCTAGCAAAACTTGTTGCAACCATTTGACGCACAACGTGCAATTGAAAGCGAAACAGTGATTTCAGAGTTTCCTTTAATTGATGGATGAGCGAGATTCTCGTAATGATAAGCGCTGCTTTCTGAACTAAACAGGTATTTTTCAAAAGGTCGAAAATGCATACTCTTACAATAAGCTTTTTTTTTTTTATACTTTTATATTCGTTATTAGTCATTATTATTTTTCATAACTTCTGTCAAGCAGGGTGAGTTTCAAAATTCTAGGTTGCTTTAATTGTACATCTGTATTTCACATAGTAGTTAAAGAAATTTTTGAAACTAGGCCAACGTGGAGAGCAGTAGAAAGATCATCTTGAATGATTTCGATATCTCTAGTCGAAACTTTTTTCCAATTTTAATATCAAAAGGTCGCTATTATTTATGGAGCACACAGGAACAACAAATATCAAAAGCTGATCAATCAACTAGGCATATCTTATCGTCAACAGGTTTATTCCATTCCTTTAAACAAATAAAAAAGAATAGGAATAGGAAATAACAAAAATGGATAACATGTTTCAAAGTTTATTAAAATGGCTGCAAACTTTGAATCTCAGTGCTAGTTATGCAAATGCTGAAGACTTATCTAACGGAGTTGCTCTAGCTCAAGCGCTTAATTTATTTGCCCCTGACGTTTTTACAGGTACTATTTTTTTTAAACTTGTCTAAAGCCGCACATTTGACTTTTCATTCTGTTTTAGACTTATGGTTGTCCAAAATTAAAACTGATACAGGAACGAATTGGCGTTTAAAAATGAGCAACATTAAAAAAGTGATAGAAGGTTTATATGATTATTATGGTGACGTTCTGAATTATTCCCTAGCAGAATATCGGCGACCAGATGCAATGCGCATAGCTGAAATGTGCGATATTAAGGAATTAGAACGCTTACTCCAGCTAGTGTTGGGTTGTGCAGTAAACTGTTCATTGAAACAAGATTATATTCGGCAAATTATGTGTCTAGAAGAAGACTTACAAGCTAATATAATGCAAGCATTGCAAGAGTTGGAATCAACTTGGCAAGGGACATCAATGTGCCGTAATTCCATAAGCATAGCTAATTTTGACTACAAAATATTGCAGGAGGAACGCGATCAATTGGCGCAAAAATGCTTTGAAACTGAAAAGAAGGTATAGTAAACAATCTAATTTTTTCAATCTAATGCATGTTTAGTTTTCTTTTAGATTGTACTTTTAGAGGAAGAGAAAGGTAATTTGCGAGCAGAAGTTGCAAAACTACAAGATGATTTAAGGCGTCACGAAACCGTTTCAACGATTGGAGATGACGGCGTTTCCTTGGGGCCTGTACAAGTTGGAACTGTAAGATATAATGACATGCGCCGTCAACTAGGTATTATAAAAGAAGAATTGTTGCAATCCGAGACAAGCCGTGAAGATTTACGCTTAAAATGTCAGCAACAAGAAACTGAGTTACAGCTTTTACAGGCCCGTTTGGAAGAACTAAGTGTAAGTTGGTAAAATTTGTGTATAAAATCTTATTTCGCAACAATGCGAAGTCTGGAAAATATTGAATTTCGGGTTCATACTTCCTAATCTTGCTAATAGCTATTTCTTCGGTGTTTTTTAATATCAGAGAAACATCATATATATTGTAGGAGGAATTTTTTTTCTATACGCTCTTTCAAGTTTCTTCCAAAAAAGCCGTATGTGTAATTCGCATAAATGAAAGGCAGCGTTGAATAGAATAATCGTTATTATCCCTTTACCCGTCGATATGATTTTGAAAATATTACTCGTTATTGAATCAAATTTTCCTAGAAAACGACCGCCGAACTTGCACTATTGAAGGACGAAGTTGACTTTTTAAGAGAAGCGAATGAGAAGCTTAAAATGTGTGAGGCGCAAATAAATGGTTACAAAAAGAAATTGGAAGATTATAATGACTTGAAAAAACATTTGAAATTGTTGGAGGAACGCAGCGCTGATTATGTCCAACAAAATGTTCAATTTGAAGAAGACGTAAAAAAGTGTGCAGCTATTAAAGGGCAAGTTGAACTTTACAAGAAAGAGGTAGGTTTCGTTGGCTTTCATTAAATTTTATTTGTTTATTTATCCCTTTATTAACTTCTATCGGTAAGTTTAGATTCAGGAGTTGCACGTCAAATTAGACCAAGAAATGAGTAAAAATGTAAAAGTTGAATTTGAAAATAAAAATATGGAATGTACAATAACTGCGCTAGAACGTAGCAAGGATAATTTGTTAAAAGAACGCGATAATCTACGTGAAATAATAGATGAGCTTAAATGTGGTCAGTTGTCTACTAATATAGACAGTAATAAGCATATCATATTATTATTATTTGATTATTACACGAGATTTATTTTTGACAGGTGAAACACTCAAAACTATGTCGAAAGAACTGCAGCCTACTGATCTCTTACAAAAATTGCAAAGATTGGAAATAGACAATAAGATATTACGAGAAGGACAAGGTAGTCATGCAGCTTTGGTGGTAATTGTGAGATAAGGATATAAAAATTTTGACTTTTCCGACACATTTTTCTTTCCAGCAACTTTTGAATGATGCCAATAAAAGAAATGAAAACTTACGGGAACAGCTAAAATCGGCTAACGAGAGAAATCTGGCTATTACACATTCATCTTTTAGCGTTGATGCTAACAGCAAATGGTTTGTAATCTAATAAACTTTATGAAAACAAATATTTTATTATATATGGATTTACTTTAGTAATGAGTTAGCTAAGCAACTTAAACAGCTCATGGAACTCAATGAACAAAAAGGTAACTACACATTATAAAAACTCACGCCTTATAATAATAACTAAAAACAATTAATACTAAGCTTAAATTACAATAATTGAGTATTCGTTTGTGTTATAATTTATTTAGTGTAATGAGTTAAATTCTTTGATTGGTAGGGAAAACAAAAATTAAAATACCAAGCATGTCTTGCTTTTGAAAGGAGAAATTAACTGATTAATCCTTTCTTTGTTAATAAAGTACAAGAAAAAAATATTGAAATAAAATTTCGCAAGAGTACTTTCTAAAGCAATATCATAATATCGGGAATTTGCCTCATAACTCGTCAGCTCATTCTGTTTGCTTCTTAATAGCTTTAATTTCTTTCGTTTTATTGTACCTAATAATTTGCAGCCATTCATCTCGACGAAGCTTTAAATCAAAATGCCGTTCTTCAAACTAAGATTTCTCAGTTAGAAAATAGTCTTTCTGGTCGTGAACAAGAACTTGTAATATGTGATACAAAATTTAGAAAGTGCCTTGAAAAAGCAAAGGAAATAATAAAAAATATGGATCCGCGCAGCGGTATATATGTGATATACTAAAACAAAGCATATTGAAAACAGTTGTACAATTAGTTGCAGATATGAACATTTTAGAACAGACGCAAAATCTTGACGACTTCCAAAAAGCGAAACCTAGTATGTTGGAGGAGAATCTGATGACAACGGCATTTTATAGGTATTTAATTACTTTTTAACGAGGAGTAAATGTCAATTTTATTCCAAGTGTCTTTAGGATTTGTGTCAACGCTCAGAAAGATGCTATCGATTCTAAACTAGCCCTTCTAATGGGACAGCGACATACGTTTTTATCGCGGCAAAGGCAGTCGGCACCAAGAAGTGTAAGAGGAAAGTGAAATTAATATACATACATAAATATTTATCAAAGTATTACTTAAAAAAGTAGCAATTTACTATTGAAAATGGCCCCTGTACGGTAGTAAATATACACCAAAAATATTCGTATTTCGTTAAAACATATTTTTCAGTTGTTAGTAAATTAGTAATTTCAATCATTAAATATATCCAAGTATTTAAATTTCTTTAATAAATAATTTTTTTGCTATGCTGTATCTCCCAAGCGTACTTATTCAAAAGCGAGAAAACGGCATTGTTATAGAAAAAATAGGAGTGGGATGGGCTCGCGAGACGAAGTGGCTAAAAATCATGGCAAAGGCAGTTTTCCGAGTTTCATCTGCTTTCAATGCGAGAGGGAATGCCAAAGTATTACGATCATATAATAATTTTTAAAACAACAATGAAAACAACGATGAAAGTATTGTCGACTATGCGATTTTGAAATTCGTAGTAAATAATGGTTCAGAAGGTGGTTCCAACGAACTAGTGACAGATATCAAAAAATTATAAAGAAAAATTAGCAAACAAAAACGCTCTCCACTTTTAAATTTTTAAGTATATGCTACAAAGCAACCACTAACTCCTTAAATGTTGATACGAACGTCGCGCATTTTATGAAAGATGAGAAATATGCGAATTTGTTTTGGAAGGGAACCTTTTAAAATGAAAAGAAATGCAAATGTTTTATCTTGAAATAAAGCGGTTTATGCATGCGAACGTCGCTAAAGGGATTAATAATAATTCACGAAAAAGAGTTTAACAAGAAAACGTCAACGAAATGTGGTATTGGTAACCTGTTTGTGAAAGAAGTATTTGCGAAAGGTAAAGTCACACAGAAACAAGTAAGAAAATTATATCCGGCGGGAACGCGTCTCGTTTAACCACCTTTATGTTTTTCGCATTCTACTCCAAGTTCTTTATTTGATACCCATATAGCTAGTATTATTAAGAAGTAAAAAGTAATCGTGGTGTCTACCATATTTATTTCAAAATTAACCCATTTTTAGGCAACAATTATAGTGTGGTCGCATATCGTGGTTAATATGCATCCACTTCGAAGTGTGACAGATTTATGCAAAATCAGCATAATGCATTTGCAAAAAGAAAAAAATGAATTATGTCACACTTCAACTAGCTGAAAATTGCATTTCGTAATGCAATACGACGCTAGGCGCGGTAATTAAATTAATCGAGCAAAATTTTATGCTTACGCTAACACTAAGGTATTTTTGTAAAATTTAAAATAAATGGTAAAATGAAATGAATGAAGATAATTGTTGTGAATTAACAATTTAATGAAGCGCTACACGAAAAAAGGCGTTCCATCCGCTTAAATTATCTAGCTAGGGACAACTTTAGACCGACCTCGCATTGGCATTAAAAAAAGTTAACAGTTTTGGCGGTATAAGCCGAACAGCATAGATCGCATACAATAAATATATGCAACCTACACCTATTAACACATATATCTTCATTTAAAAGGTATACAAAGTAATTTTAAACAATCGGTCTTGTTTGCCCAATAAATAAGTATAATATTGTTACGGAAACCCCAAATCTAGGCATTTTCTACAACCAAATGTACATTCGCGAGGCGTCATGCGATTAGCGGAAAAGCAGACAAGTAAAAACAAAGTGCATATTCGCAGGCGAGTCATGCAGCTGCAGACCGATGAATGGTTACCAACAAAAGCAGGTTAACGAGTTAAAAATCAAGTCATAAAATTAGATAGTAGTAATATGATGGCAAAAATGTATATAAATAGAATATTTGTGAAAGACAGGAGAGTAGAAAAAGAATATTTGAGTTAAGCAGTCGAAAGTATTGCCAAAAATAATTTGTAAATAATCCTACATTAAAAGAAATATAATTGTAAATAAAAGAAGTTTGAAGTGTATTTCTCTTGATCAAAATATCTGCGATCTAGTGATATGGACTGTATCTTACAAAAGCGAATTACATAACAATGTCTTAAAAAAGTGAAAAATAATTTAGTCACTTCAACTTTGTGTGGGCATTGCGGATGTTTCCCATTTTTGCACTTTGGAATAGAGTGCTTCGTAAAGTCAATGTTGAAAATTTCAGCCTTCTAATTTTTATAATTTCCGAGTAACAATCGAAAAATTTTTGCTAAAAAAATTGGAGTGGCGTTCAATTTACGCTCCGCTGCGCGCTTTGGTTCCGGCCGATTTGGCTTGTTTTCAACAACAACCTGCGTGTAGAAATTGCATAAATGTGAAGTCCATATCTGCCTTTTTGCGGCCATGAGAGTGTCAATAACACACCCTATACAGAGACGGGCCGACATGGTTACATCGACCCAGAATTTCACGCTGATCAAGAATGTCTATGCCTTATAGAGTCTTTGAAGCTTCCTTTTGCGACTTATATACATTATGGAAGAAAGTTTATATCCCCATCATACAGTGGTGGTTATAAAGAGCTTATGAATGTAATTTCCTGTAAATAAACGTGTTTTCTAAGAATTGTAAATAATAGTCCTCTTCCGAGCACTGTTACTCATGTGAATCATTAGTTGTCTTTGCTTCCGTAAGTATAATGTTAGGTTTTTCACATAAGTTTAAGTTGCAAGGAACTAGTAAGTTGTGTCTTTTTCATTTATACGCGTACATATGCACACTGTAGGAGTTTCTTTTAGCATGCGTGCGCATATATTATTTGTTCCTCAACCACCGTAACTTTTGGTCGTTTGAGCTAACAAAATATGATCGTCCGCTTCGCAAGTAAACTAAATTTCCGCAGTTGCTTTTCATTTCCGTCTTCGCTTCTTTTAAGCAAATATATAAGTGCAAAAAAGCTTCCACTAATCAAAACATTTTTTGACGAGCAGGATGACGTGGGTTTTATCAAACACACAAATTTTAGTGATTAATGAAAAGTGCTTAACAAATCAATAGTTCACATGGACAAATTGGTTCCCAATGTCGTGATTAATCAAAGTGCGTAAAAATTGTACAATCGGTGTAATATTTGTCAAGAGCAATTACGATGTCACATACGAACGAATGTGTTTGTTAGAACTCGTGATTATTTTGTATATTTTTACTACATAATAAAAAAATAAATTCGGTTCTTGTGTCTTGGAGCTTTGATCTTGGTCTGTCTTCTTGATCATTTTATTTGATTTCATTGGTACGCATTTGTTTCGTTGTCGAGTGTCATAACTGAAGTTATGAGGGTTGCGCGTTAGTGTCGATGTGCACGCCAGCTGGTAGGGTTATGGTTGAGTTATGCGGATATTGGAAGATTGCAATCAGGGAGGAAAGCAGAGTGCGACGTCAAGGCATTTACCATCTGTATTGCGAATATAGCTAGCTCGATAAGTATTCCTCGAACGTGATGGGAGATTGTGCTTATATTCAAAGTGTAGATTTGGTCCTTAAGGAAATCTGTACCAATATTGACAAGAACAAAGAGGAATTGGTAGAATATAAAGTGGGCAGCTGGCCTGAAGATTGGATTAAAGAAGAATGAAAACAAAGTTACCAAGCTGATAGAAAATTGCGAACTCCATATTGATGAAAAGTTGAAGGTCACATTGAACCCGTGCATAGCTCAAATGATCAGCTTAATTTACATACCGATATTAATTACCTACGTAAGGTATATAAGTATGTCCAGCATATCGTAACAAATTAAAGATGGTTAAACGGAAGCTTAGATACGATCAAAACTTATATAAATGTAGTGTTAACATGGGGATGAAAATGTCAGTTTTTTTATCATTGAACTTATAAGAAATTTCATATTTTCTTTGAAAATTGCATTTTTCTCCTCAAACGTTTTCTTTGGCTCATAATATTTTAAACTATGAAATGCTTCAATTGATGACAAATACGCACTTATATCAATCGCTAGGAACTAAAGGGACACTGAAGATACGAAACATATATCCTATTCAATACACGAATTAAATGTGGGCCCTTTTAATTTATTCACTTTCTTTAATTTTTTGAATCTCTATTTCTTCCTTTTTTACCCCTGTGGTGGTTGTGTAGATTACGGGTGTCATTTGTACCGCCTGTCTAACCCTCACAAAAAAATATTATATATAAAATTATAAATAACTAACGGCTTGTCTTACCTAACAGCCTCGCAGTACTTTAGTATTGTTCTTTTGTCCGTTTGTCTGCACCTATGTATACGTTGGTTCGTTACGTCATCATGATGTTTGTCATCAAATGTGATTTATTTCTTACTTGCTTTGGTCTTCTATCTCATTCTTTTCCCTTCATAATGCCGTCTCGTATTGCTTTCCGTCGACGATTGACGCAATCTTGTGGTTCCTTACATTTTATAAACCTTTTCATGTGTTATAATGTACTTTTATTATGTTTAGGTTTCAACATAACAAATTTTTAATATTACATTATCAGTAAAACTAAGTTTTAGTTACTATTTTTGGTAAGCCGTTGGTTTAGTTGAATTTGAGTGGTAATTTCAAGTTATAATGATTCGTTTTTACTTAGGCTTAAGGTTTAATTTCCAGTAATGTGTTTTCGTTTGGGATTGAGTTTTTTCGCAAACTTTTCTTTCATTCTTTCTGATGTTTAAAATTTGAAAGAAAATATAATTAAAATCATTTTATTCGCAGCACAATCATGCAACTAACTTATACAACTTTATTCACAAGTTAAGTTAATATAATAAAATTTACCTTAATTGTTCAGACGAAATCGTGAATGGCAATATCATTTTGGTTTTTATTACACATATGCCATTTTCAATAAAATATATTACTATTATTGTCTTTTGCTTTGTCATGTAAAGAAGTCGTTTCTGGTGTTCCTGCTTTATCATTTTAAACGGAAAAGGTTTGGGTTAAGATATCATTATTTAAAATACTATACTCGCTTTCTCATAAGCAAGCAACTTGCAACATCTACATTTTGGAGGGCCCGGCGAGATAAGTATCTTAAACAAATTGCAAATAATTACGTCAGTTAACCACGTGCCTTTTCATGGATGATCAAACGAAATTAAAAACTGATGCCGTGCAATGCTCCAGCAACAAACTTGATAAAGCGCTATTAGCTTTAAAGGTCCGTCGTACGGTGACCGAACAGCAAATTGACCGCGTTTCTTTAGATGAGTTAAATATAAAGCTCAAAGCTTTAGACAGTGCTTTTGATGCTTTCAACAAAGTACAAACAAAAATTGAAGAAAAGATTTTGATGAAATCTCTCAACCAAATTGATCGAAATGTGAAGAATTATATTACTGTATAACAACAACATTAAAAGTGTGCATATCAAGACTCAACAATTCAGAACCAAACAATTCATGTTTCCCATGCGATATTATCTGATGAAAAATACGACACTGTAAAAATACCAAAAATCGAATTACGCGAATTTTCTGGTGATGTTACTGCATGGACAGCTTAGTTCGATGAATTTACATCATTGGTGCACAACAATGAAAGGCTTAAAGGCCGCAAAGGCGTTAAACTGCATGACAAACTGAACTCGGTTAAAAGTGTAGTTTATGTCCTATGCTTAAAGCGTGTGCCGGAAGATGAAATTGTTCGCGAAATGGGCAGTCAAGGAGTGACTGAAGTCTATAAATTCATCAAATTAAAAGACGATGGAAAAACCCGCTCCCCTACAGGAAGAATTATTTTGACTTTCGACCGCTATCGGCTACTGCCAACGGTTGATGTGACTTGGTACAAATGTAAAGTAGCATTTTACATTTAAAATCCTATGAGGTGTAAAAACTGCCAACGCCTGGGTCATACGCAAAAAGATGCAACAGCACTCCATCTTGTGCTAACTGTGGTCTTCTTTCACATGCAGAAAACTGTACGCGTAACTTCTGCTTAAATTGCAACGATCAACACTCGGCGTTAGACAAACAATGCCCACGTTTTATACAAATGCGTGAAATTCTAAAAATCAAAACAGAAAATTACTGTAGCATGAGTGAAGCGCGATGCAACTACCGAGAAATTAATCCATCTGGAACCCAAAGAATTAACAGAAGTAATATCTACGCTGCTATCGCCTCACACATCGAGTCTAATAAGTCTCCAACTCCTTCCGACCAAAAATTGTATTGCGAAACCGGCCACACCACTTGTCAAAGATAATATTGAAAAAATCAAAACAACAGCAAATATTGAAAAAATTAAAACAACAACACATATGCCAAAATCTAATAAACTAAATCCCCCAGAATCAACAGTGCTCATCTGTGCTCAACAAATTACAAGCCGTAAGGAATCCAATCTTTCATCCTTCAATCAATCTTCAATTTCAAATTATTCACGTGTGTCCGCTCGTTGCACTTCAAATTTACGCAACCATCGAAGTACAGATTGTTCTGCTGGTAAGAACAAATTATTCAACGGAAATTCTTATAGTGACATTTTCGACGGAGACGCTGACATGGCAACTTAACCTACTTTCCACTTCATGTCACTACAATTAAATAAAGTTTTTAAAATTCTACAATGGAACATTAAGGGATTTCTTAATAATTTTGATGAACTCCGGACACTCGTAACTAATTTCAACTCAACTTTTATATCGCTTCAAGAGACCCCTTGTAGAAACTCATTTAATCGCATTCCACACAAGTCGTATACTGGATACTTCACGAATGCTGACCAAAATTTATATTCCAAACAAGGAATTGGTGTTTTTATAAAACCAAGTATACCTCACAGACGTATAAATTTAAGCTCAAATATACAAGCCGTAGCGATACAAATAATGTTAAACATAAAATTTACAGTGCGTTCGCTCTATATCTCACCTTCGCAATCGTTTTCTCAGCAAGAATTCTGCAATTTATTCCCCGTTTTGAGTGGCCATATACCCTACATGTGGAAACTGGCTACAGTTGTTCCAATTCCAAAGTCAAAAAATGTCTCCATCACATCGGATTATCGCCCAATCTCTCTTTTATCTTCCCTCTCAAAGGTATTAGAAAAGATTATGGCATCTAGACTATCTTGGTTTCTTGGGTCCAAGAACCTGATAACAAAGCAACAAGTCGGTTTTAAGCGGGGTAGAGGGTGCATCGACGCTCTGTTACATGTTGATTATTTTACAAGTAAAGCAATTTCCGAGCGAAATCATGTAACAATTGATTGATTTCGAAAACGCATTTGACAGAGTTGGTCTTAATGTTATTTGAAGACTCTTGAAATCATGGAATGTTGGACTCAAATTCTTCAACTACATCAAATCATTCATATCGCATCGGCGGTTTAAAGTAAGAATGAACAATCATTTCTCTGATTCCTTTTCGGTTATGAATGGCATTCGGCAAAGATCTCCTCTTTCTGGCACGCTTTTCCAGATCGCCTTCAACGAAATTAGCAAAATTCTTTGCCGTGTACCAAGAGTGGGACATTGTCTCTACATGGACGATATGTACATTTTTACAAAAGAAAGGATAGCACGAAGGCTGTCAACATTCTCGAATCTATTGGACGAGAGTTCTTCGCATGGGAAAACTCGTCAGGGACTAAAGTTTCCATACAAATATCTAAGGAAATGCACATTTGTCGAAAGCAGATATGCTATGCAGGAAATCTACTGATGCATATTAATGACTTACCAGTACTAAACGTGCAGACGCTCCATATTCTCGGGCTCAATTTTTCCAACAAACATCGTTGGAAAGCAAACTCTCTTCGGTTAAAAAATTCTATTTTCACAAGGTTGGGTTTCATACAGTATATTGCTTGGAGAAGCCATGCGCATATTAACCCTATTGTTTATCTTACCAAAATGCTTGTGTTAAGCAAGATTGATTATGCTTTGATACTTTATGACAGTAGCTGCAAATCTAATATTAACATCCTTAAACCGGTCTATCACCAATCTGTCAGAGCAAGTTGTTATGCTTTTCGGACCACGCCCAAAAATAATATTATAATTGAAATTGGTCTCCCAACTTTAGAAAATAGACTTTATGAGTTAAAAGCCAAAATAGACCCCAAGCTTCTTAATTCAAACAAATCTATTCTCGGCGATGACGTGAGAAAGATTATTATTTCGAAGAAAATTCCAAAGACACCATCTGCAATTCACTACTGTTTGTAGGTCGCAAAGGAGTTGAAGATACTACAAATTACGTCTTCAGGAATCTAATAGCTGAAAAAACCCAAGTATTGGAGAGTACTGGTTGGAATCTTTTATACACAGACGGCTTAAAATCTTCTGGCCCGCCTTGTGCTTGTGTTGTGGTAGATGCTACAGGACGAGTTCTTCTCAATCACATATTTCACGAAGGTACTTCGACTTTCACGACCGAAGCTAGAGCTATCTTTCAGGCTGCGAACTTTGCCCATAAAAACAAACTTAAAACCGTCATTGTTACCGACAGTTTGTCTGTATTACAAGCTATTCGGAACCCTTCGACTTCGAGATGGAGCACCATCAAGATATTAAGGAATATAATTACAAAATCCGATGGAAAAATTAAAATGTTATGGGTACCAAATCACATCGGTTTATTGCGAAATGAGCAGGCTGGTCGAGCGGCAAAGTATGCTGCTTCTGCTCCTCTAATTATGGATGATGTCATGGAAAAGGTGGATCTTCAAAGATACATTGGAAGAAAAGTTAAAGAAAAAATTGCAGAAGGAAATACCAACCAACCAATACCAATACCATCATCTACACTATTCTTCCATTAACAAGTCTGGCAACTCTGTCGCGCGGTATAGTCGTATATATTTTGTTTCGGCAAGTAATATTTTAATTTTTTGTTGAATTTCGTGGCTATTCTGCCTTATTGTGTGTGAATTTATAACATACTTTGAGAAGAAAGTGAGTGAATTCAAAGTAAAAGAAATATTTTTCCTTTACGCTTTGAATCATTTGATTTTTGCAAACAAAAATTTTGAGCTTTGATATAAATCTTTCTTTTTTTTTTCTTGTTTTCTCTCTTTTTCTCTGTTATTTTTTTGCTGTTTGGAGTTTGTGTTGCTATTGATCTCTCGTTACAGTGTCAACCTAACAGAGAAGTTTTGCACAAATTGGTTGATAAATTTTTATTTTCAGGATTTTTTTTAGTGATTTGTGTGTCTGTTCTTCATAATCCACAACTGTCTTTTTGACAGGACATGGAGTATTTATATACACCTTGTCGGGCGAAATCAGGCCCAGATTCTGATAGATTCGTTTCTTGTTGGCTCTGCGAGCGTTTTGGTCATGCAAAGTGTGCCGGTATTCTCGGCCTTGATGCTGACGCAGTCGCTGATTCGTCTAAAGGCTTAAGATGGTCATGTCCTGACTGTAGGCAGCGGGACATTGACTTTTATAAACTTTTCACGGAGACCCGTTATGGTTTCTCGGAATTGAGTAGAAACCTCGGCTCCTTGTGGGAAAAGTTTGAGCTCATTAAGTCTAGGTTTGATGAGTGTCGCTTTATTGGACACTCATCTTCTACTCGTAGTGTAGCGTGTGGGCTTTCTCCAAATATAATTCGTTGGTATAAGTTACCGCTCCCTCTAACTCTAAAATGAACAGTAATGTTTCCGATATTGCTGAGTCGGTTGGTAGCAAAACAGTTACAAACAAACTGGCAAGTCCATCGCTTTTAAGCTACGCTGAAGTGGCAAGGGTATCTCCGCACAGAGCCGCCACTCACTCTAATCAAGCGCCATCGCCTAAAAGTAATGAAGAGAAAAATAAATCATCCTCTCCTCCTGGCTGTTCGCGTGTGAATGCTGGTCACCAGACTGGGCTAGTCTCACAAGCTGCCGGTACAAGGGCGATAACCCCATCTATATTTTCCCCAACTCGAAACTCTCCTACCGTGAACCCCCCTCCTGTTCCAAATGATGACATTTGCTTGGCGGCAGTTCCTCCTAGAAAAGCAATATTTATGTCAAGACTGGCAACTGAAACATCGGTGGATAACATAAAAGGTTATCTGGCGACGAAAGTCCCATCAGTCAATTTAAAGCGTGTTAGCAACTTCAAAATGGCTCCTTCTCAAGCTAGGGCAATCTCCTCTTTTAAAATATTAGTTCCGACTGAAAACAGTGATATGTTGTTAAACAAATCACTGTGGCCAGTAGGATCCTTAATTAAGGAATTTATCCCTCGAGATCGTCCCCGTAATACCAAAGCAATAGTCTTGTCGCCTTCAAAAATTCTAATTGTTTCTTCAGGCCCACTATCTCTCATTTATCAAAATGTTAGGGGCCTAAATTCGAAAATTCGTTCCACTTTTCTAAATTCAGTGAGCACGGAGTTTTTCTGTTTGGCCTTCACTGAAACTTGGCTAAAACCCGATCTTCATTCGTCGGAACTTTTTCATAATTCTTTCCAAGTGTTTAGAAATGATCGAGTGAATTGCATTGGTGGTGGTGTATTAATTGCCATATCTGCATCAGTCCCGTCCAATTTAATTGAATTTCCCACTTCTCCTGACGTTGAATTTATCGCTATTCGTGCGAATATGCCTGATAAACATCTATTTATAACCTGCTCCTATATTCCCCCAAATTCCGATATCTCCATTTACAGGAAACACGCTTCCCCCATTTGTGAAGTGGCCAAGCGATCTAGACCCACTGATTTGGTCGTTGCATTGGGTGACTTCAATTTGCCTCAAGTCACTTGGTGTAGCACTGATAATTCTGGCTGTTTGGTTCCTACTTCAACGTCTGATAGGGCTGTTGTGTTCTTTAGTGAATTGTTTGATCATAATTTGGGTCAATGTAATCGTACCCCTAATTGTAATGGTAGACTGCTTGATCTCTGCTTTGCCAATTTTCCCGAGATTTACGTAAATCGTTGTCCACCTTTCAGTTTACCTGAGGATCCTTATCATCCATCAATATGCATTTCCTTTCATCATATTAATGATGGTTTGTTGAAATGCCTTAATGTGCCAAATCAAACTTTTTTAAATAATTATTATGATTTTCATAAAATCAATATTGTATTACTAAAACATCGTCTTTCACATCTGACGCTTGATTTCTCAACCGGTAGTATTGAAAGCTTATTGCCATCGTTCTACAATACATTAAATCTAGCTATTGCTGCATCTGTTCCGATCAAGCATAGTCGACCTCGAAGCAGGTGTCCCCCGTGGTTTAATAAGACAATTAAATATCCCAAGAATAGAAAAAACTCGCTATTCAAAAAATATTCGAAAAGTGGCTTTGCGTTCGACTATGTCGCTTACTCGGTGGCGAGGCATAGATTTAACTCCCTCCACCATCATTATTATTGCAGATACCTTCAGTTCATTAAATCCTCTCTGGTTGCTAATCCTAAATTCTTGTTTAAATTTGTTAACTCTAAAAGAAAAATATCCACATATCCCTCTCATGTTTCTTTTAATGGCTCTGATTCCTCGGATGATTTTGAAATCTCAAATCTATTTGGTGAGTATTTCCGACGAAACTTTACGATTGCTAATTTCGATTTATCAGCAAACTACCCATATCCTATAACTAACTTGGTTTCAATACCTAACTTGGTTATTTCGGAAGATGACGTTTTTAAAGGGTTGGGCTCTCTAAAATACAGTTTTTCGCCTGGACCTGATGGAATTCCATCATGTGTACTTAAATTTGCGCTGCCGAGTTATGTGGTGCGATCTCAAAGATTTTTAACATGTCCTTGTATTTAGGTGTTTTCCCTTCGTGTTAGAAGAGTAGTTTCCTTATTCCTATCCACAACAGTGGAAGTAGACAATTTGTTGAGAACTGCAGAGGCATAGCCAAACTGAGTGTCTTGCCCAAGTTGTTCGAGCGTATTGTGACTCAGCATTTGGCTTTTGCCATTAATTCGTATATTTCTCCGCACCATCACGGCTTTCGGAAAGGGCGATCTACAGTCACCAACTTGTTAAAGTTTACCTGTCATGTTTTCAAGGCTTTTTCTAGTGGCTCTCACACAGATGTTATTTACACTGATTTAAGCAAAGCATTTGATATGGTTAACCATAACTTACTTATCTTTAAACTCCAAGCCTGTGGCTTCCCTTTCTACTTAGCGAAATGGATAAGCTCTTATCTGCACAATAGATCCTTCAGAGTTTTGTTTAACTTCATCACCTCGGATGAATTTCCCGTTACGTCTGGCGTACCTCAAGGAAGTCACTTAGGTCCTATTTTATTTAGTTTATACATTAATGATCTCCCATCGGGGGTTAATTCCAGCCAGATCTTAATGTATGCAGATGATGTGAAACTGTTTTCTTCCCTCTCTGTTGAATCGCAATCACATCAGCTTCAAGGAGGCTTGGATAATTGTGTTGCATGGTGCTCTTTGAATCTTCTGAAACTAAATCTGAGTAAATGTAAGAAGTTTTCTTTCTCAAAAAGAAAGTCATTCATTAGTCAGTATTTCATAAATTCGCATAAGTTGGAGGACGTCGATTCGATTACAGATTTAGGCGTTCTATTTGACTATAGGTTACGTTTTAACTTGCATATTGAGCTCCCGACTAGCAAAGCTAGGTGGTTGGTTTTATAAAAAGGTGGTCCAAAGAGGTTGATGATCCCCACATTACGAAAAGGCTATACATGAGTTTGGTTAGACCCATACTCGAGCATGCCTCAGTTGTGTGGTCTCCTTCATATAGGAGCCACGTAGATTCAATTGAATCTGTTCAAAAGCAATTCTTGCTGTTTGCCCTTAGAAATTTGGGTTGGGATCCGATTGCCTCTCTTCCTCCGTATGAAAATAGGTTGCTTCTGCTGTCCCTACCGTCTCTTGAGAAACGTAGATTTGTTCTTGGCGTTTCCTTTCTAATTAAAGTAATAAATGGTGCTATTGACTCGCCTTCATTACTTGGTGAAATAAGCTTTAATGTCCCTAACCGCTTCTCTAGGTACTTTATCTTGGTTAAGCTTAATCAGTGTAAATTTAATTATGAGCTGTTCAATCCGCTCAGAGTCGTTTGCAAGAACCTAAATGACGTCTACCACTTATTCTCGTTATCGGACTCTTTAAAGTCCATTAAAGCAACACTGCTTAATACGCGCGATTTACTTATGTCGTATTTAAACTAGTTTTTATCCTTAAAAAGTCGTTACGTTTCGAAAGTGAATTATTGTCAATTTATTATCGGTTGCCGGGCTTATGCATGTTTGCGATGGCTTAGGGGTTCATTTGCGATTTGGTCCTGTACCGGTTGTAAGTGTGCTCCTATGCTGATAGTGTACATGCTTTTTTTTCTTTTTTCTTTTTCTTTTTTTTTTTTCTTCTTATTTGTTTTATTATGCTTATACTCAATTTTATTGTTAATTAATATAAGTTTTGCATTAAGAACCAATTGAACTCGACTGTTATTTGTTTAGTTGAGTTTCTAGTATAAGTCGAATAAATAAAATAAATAAATAAATAAACCCTCAATTAACTCCACCTTTATATCCAGCAAATGTTGAGAAAACCAAGATCCAAACATTTTCGAGAATTCGCCTTGGTCATACAATTGCAACTCACCAATGGATCTTGAAGAAATCTTCCTCCCCGATCTGCAGTTGTGGACAAACTCTCACTATAAAGCACATTCTCTGCGACTGCCTTAACTTTTCGTTGGCTAGAAGTATTGCATTTGAAACGATTAACCCTTTGGACATTCTAAAATCAGCTTCAGAATCGAATATCAATTCTATATATTACTTTTTCAGCCGATAGCCTGTGTTGCTAGTGCTCAATGTCTTTTTTTTAGTCTAAGAATTCAATTCATTAGTCTAAAATTAAAATAATAATAATAATAATAATAATATATATTACTTTATTAATACTACTAAGCTCATTGTTTATTGTACATTTAATTAAATTAGAGCCGATAGCTTGTGTTGCTAGTGCTCAATGTCTTTTTTTTTAGTCTAAGAACTTATTTCGTTACATACTATATTAATAATAATAATATTTCAAAAGGAAATGATGACCGTGTGTTTTATATTACCCGTAACTGTGCGGGAGCCAACAAAGGAAAAGGAAAACTTTTACGAAGAAAGATGTGGAGGTCAGCCAAGCAACTGTAGTGAAAACACTCAAATTTAATATTCTTTAAGTCTTTATTACGAATTTGGTTCTGACCATCACTGAGGTATGGTCAGTATCTTATATAACTAATAATTGTAATGCTAACTTAGCATAATAATACAATTAACTAGTTACGACTAAATTAGGCTAACTTAACTAGGTTACGTGTCGCAATTGAAATGAGAATGTAAACTTAGCAATAGTTAATAAAATTGGAACATAGCGATAATTTGTGTAAAGCGGTAGAGAGCGACAGCCCGATAATGCTACACAACAGTGTAATTATAGTTTGGTACCTTCTTCATAAATTTTTTTTCTTTTGAAATGAAATTACAAATATAATTAGAAAACAAAAATTTTTTATTTTTTTTTAAATGAACTTATGAATATAATTGTAATTATTCTTGCAATAGGCTTATAAGTGTTGCCAACTTTTAAAATGCAATTACAAATATGTTTTTATAATTTTTTCGAATTTTTTTAATAAAGTTTTTAATTTTTTTTGCAATTTTTCACGGTATTTTAGTTTTGTAGAAAGTTCATAATTCAAAATTACTTATAGTTTGTTATTAAATGTAAGAACCCAATATTTACAAAACGTGGACGTTGACTTCTAAAGTCTCTCCTCTTGTAAATGATTAGCTTTTCGCTATTTTTAGTCTTTCTTTAGGTTAGAAGAAGCGCTGCACATTTTACGCAAAAGTCGCACTGAGTTGAGTTCATTTTCACAATTAATTAAAAATTAATTCAATTTGGTTGAGACACACGAACCGTACGTTGAACTCTGTGCGTGTAACGCCTGCTGCGTCTGCCAAGGAAGAATTTTTATTGTAAATCACGTTGGAAGATTGTTTTTCTAACCTTTGAATAAATTTGTACAAAAAAAATCTTTTAGAAAGTGTAAAAAACTCTAGGAAATCACCATTCAAAGCAAATAATCAACATTCACAATAGTTTTAGCAAAAATTTATTTTGTCTTCTCATCGAGACGGCCTACGAAAGTGATAATTATCAATTCTCGGATACAAAAGAAACCACAATATCTCATGTTTTTTCACATGTAAAAAAGTCAGATATAGTAAATATGCAGAAAAGTCCCGCAAGGACTTTCTCAAGTTGTTTGCCATGACAGTAAAATGTTGGCTTTGCCCAACCATAATGTTTTCTATTTCGTTATTGAAAGAAATTTGTAATGACTTACTTACGGAATGGTGATTTGTGTGATTCATATAATCCGCTTTATTCCGTAGTACGTAATGCGCCTACTTATTATTAATTTCTAGTTGACTTTTCATTTTTTACACTTGGTGTAATAAAATGCGCTAATCACTTGTATAGAATTGGCATAGATTGACAAAATTTCAATGAACATAATGAATGAATATGTGGGATTTTTTCTGTTACGAGTGAAATATTCTCTCAAAATCTTACTACTTACACAATTTCCTCTTAAGAGGCGGTGGCATCGCTGTAAATATTCTTAGAGTTTCGTTGTTGTTGTTCAGTTGCGTGTATCGAAAAGACCTTTGGCTAGACATTTATCGTTGCTGTCTCTTTCTCCCACATTATCATCGGTATTCTATGTACATTTGTACAAGTCGAAGTTGATTACGCGTCTGGAAAGCTTTTATTTTTCGACTGACTTAATTCTGATTTTCTGCTTATATTAGAAATGTGCATTCTTTTGTTAAATATTTTCTGTGTATTACCAATTTTTTCTTTATATAATACAGGTCTGTTTCGAAATTTTCAGATAATAACATATACTGTCTTTATAAATAATTTACTTTATAGATACTTTATCATCATTTTTCAGTGCTTTACATTTTTTTTTTAATTGTTCACCAACTACGTACAATTCAATTAGCACTTTTTTGTCATTTTTTCTGATTTCACAATAAAATAGTCTAAGTAACGTTGTAATGAATTTCTTTGTGTACGCGACCTAGCTCTTGATCGGTAGAGCGGTTGCATTCGGCCCGTGATTCCCCATCACAAAAAAAAAACATTAACTACTAATAAAACCCAAATACTGATAGAAAAATAAAAAAAAGGGTTTTCTGCTCACATTATACAATTATGTCGTCTGTCTTGTACGTCATCCGTTGGTCTTTTCTTCGTCCGTCTGTATCTGTCTAATGTCCCCCTACTTTTCCTCACGCGCTCACCCTCATCGCATTCCAGCTACTGCGGCAGCACGTTCACCTTAGCCACTCATCGCGGCTCCGATCAGTAATTTTTACAGTGGTAGCGACGACAAATTGTATGGTCGTAAGCAAATGTTTCATTAAATCTCTTTACCACGTTTTCCAACCTTTCCTTTAAAACCACTCTTTAGTTAAACCGACTTGTTTTTTTTTTACACGTTTGCTCAAAATTAATTCAATAACAGTTTCCTCAAACGTTGTAAATTTTCTAGTCTACATCACGTTAAGTATATCGGGAGCCTTTCACTTCGGCATTTCTTGATGTACTTCATAGGCAGTTTTACTGATACCTTTGTTTTCCTTTTTACATACGTACTTCTAGCAAACCGTAGTAATAAAAACTGCAAATATTTTATTTTCACTGTTTGTTGGTTTATTATAAATTTTGACAATCTTACAAAGCAACTTTTTCACATTTCTCAACATTAGTTGCTTAGAAAACCTCTTTCATTTATTTAGAGAAATAAAATTATTGTCTTTGCATTTATTTGCTTTTTGTTTTGTTTCTCGTCAATGCTATAAGAGCCTCTATATGTAGAACAAAAAGTTCACTTATTGCTGTTAGTTGTACGTAAGCGTATGTATATTTAACTTATTTATATGTCTATATATATATATATGTTATATTTTTTTCTTTCATCACGTACATCGGTAATCCATTTGATGGCTGAATAATGATACAAAGGCCATCTAATATTTGCAATTACATACACACATCTACACATATATTTTTTTTTTTATATTTCTTATAAAGTATTCCAGCCGAAAACGGTATTTTCAACTGAACTGGTATGCCTGACAACCGCTTATCGATTGCGGAACCAAACGCATTATGTTAAATTCACAATCCTAACATTTACTAGTTTTCTCTCGTTTATTTTTTCATTCAAACAAAAAAAGGTAGGAAATCTTTTTTTTCCTTTCTTTTTGAAAGTTTACTTTAGTGCACGTCACTACTTTTTAACGTCACCTTAACACGTTCATTTAGCCTTCTGATCGTTATTGTTTCTACTTTTTAGTTAAATTTTGCTTGTCAATATTTTGGTATTTAACGCGATTATTTATATAAAAATTTGTTCATATCCACAGTAATATTTTTGTATGTTTAACTAGCAGGCCTTGATTTATTTTTATTTTGCAATGTTAACGAATTAGTATTCACTAGCAAAATCCTCTTCTAAAACAAATTTACTTCGGTCGCTACCACTCGACTTTCTCTCCTCAAGATCAAAAACTGACTGCCTCCCTAACTCTCCTTTCCTTCTTTTTTTCTCCTTTTTTTTCTTCTTCTCGCATAGCGGCAAGCCGCTATTCTTGTGATCACGCGATTTTGCATAACGGGATGCCGTTATTACTACACTCGTGGCAAAAGCAGACCGCCAGCTCCCCTCCCTGACTTTGTTCGCGGACGTTACAACGTGTTTTTCTTTCTTACATTTCGGTAAAAGTATTTACAAAGTGTTTGATGACAAAAATAAATAAAAATTACACGCTCCTATCATAAGCATGTAATTTTGACATATCCAAAATCTATAGTCGAGTAATGTCTTTGAAAATGGTTATAACATAATTTGGACATCACATTCATTTAGTATTTGTACTGCAATTTTGCATGAGATTTAGTAGTAGGGTTCAGGTTTTTTGGTTTTGTGTTCATAGTTCATTGTTAGGCTTAGTTTGTTTGATATGAGCCATTTTGCTAATATTATTTTTTAATATTTATTTTACATGTGCGTTGTTTATTTCGCAATAAATGGTGATGTAGCGACTACATTTTCAGTGAAGACACGAACCGTAAAAAACGTGGGTTACCTTGGTGGACTGTCTTCACTTCAGTCATATATATATAAAATTGATACAAACTATACAAATTAAAGGGTAAATCAAAAAAAAAAAAAATGCGTATATATGTAAAACGGTTTAAAATAGTAGACATAAAACTTATATTAAGATGCATATGTGCAAAAACCAATAAAAAAATAGGTTACGTACGTAAGTACACATAAAATTAACCAAAACTTGGAATCAATTTAAAATGACACAATTCTTAAAAATTCAGTAAAATTATACAATTTTTAAAAATCTTAAAATCATTTTTTAAAAAACTTATTGTTGCGTGCAAAATCGAGCATCCCTCATTTTGTAGCTCATAACAAAATGATCACTTGCATTATACGATTTCAACAGTCTCATTATATGGGTTAATTTCATTATTAATATATTATTAGTATATAAATATCGCTGCATAGTGCTTACCCGAACTATGTGATTTAGATAGTTACATTGTGTGATTTAATTTTACATTATTATATTACTATTCCATAAATATCTATATAAAATATAATAGATTACATACACTAGTTCGCTAATGCTAAACACGTATACCTATCTATCCATCATGTTGCATGCACACATATGCTTTCAATGCATGACTGCATGCTTAAACCAAGTAGATCTTTTGTGTTTGAAACAACAAACATTTGGTTATACCACGCAGACAGCCTTTAACTTGCATAAAGGATTACCTTTTATACAGCTGGTTGCCAAATCAATAAGAGAGCAGACATCTCTATTGGAAAAGAGGATGGATGAGTTGTAAAGCAAATTGTCAAATGGTTCAGCACTACAAAAGTGAAAACAGATCTTTAACTGGCAAAGAGAATTGATTTTCATGTGAGTGGTTATTAAATACCGGTTGATCAAGTCATCGCCGAGAATATTTCAACAATTAAGAGAAGTTTATACTATAGTTAACTCTTACCCAGGCATTGCTGCTACAGAGAAAAGGTATTTATTAATTTCCAGCAAGCAAAACGCCGAATTTTTAAGTTTAAAATTTGTTCCTAAAGAGACGTAAAAGTCTAATTAATTTTTTACAATTTACTAATATTCGTAAAATTACATTATCGCCAAATTTGTTGATTGAAAATGACATCGATCAGAATGAAAAGAACCATATTAGCGAAAGAGTTTGCGGTGATCAAAGAATCATACAGGAATTCTTTGAGAATTTCCAAAATTTCAAAATAATCATGACGTTACCACGAATACTGAACACCGAATGAATTTAAATGAAGGATGAGCACAGACTCCCTAATAACACTCGTGAAAAAACCTAATGGTAAATGAACGGTTTGCGCAGTTATCGTCAGTTAAATAAACGATCTATTGCAGATGCCTTTAAAATCGAAGGTCGTGGACTGTACTAATGGACAGTAATGCCGTTCGGTCTACATTCGGCACTCGTCACATTTCACAGAGCTCTTGATAGTGTAATTGGAGTTGACATGGAACCCTACGCTTTTGTATATTTAGACGATATAATCGTCATCGGGAAAACCTTGACCGAACATCTCGAGAATATTGTTCGAATGATTGTCAAACTCCAATCTAAGGACAAACCCCGAAAAATGTGAACACGAAAAGAAACAAACGAAAAATCTTGGCCATATCATAAGCGCAGAAGGTAACAAAACAGGTTCTTGCCGATTTAAAAATTCCACAAAGTATACTAAAAATACATCAGTTTCTCGACATTGCATCTTGGTATAGGAGATTTATATCAAACTTCTTAGATATCGCAAGTCCGTTAACTAATTTTCTTAAGGAAGGTAAATACTGGGCTTGGACCTTGTCGTACCGGCACTTTACCAGCGATTATGGCTAAGGAGTGGTACCCCCTCAATTTGTAAAAGAAGGTGAAAAGTGTAAGCATTAAAGGTGCTTGTTCTTATGCTGGGCGTCGTTATAAGTTATTGCCACGCTTTTAAAGTAGAATATATGTATTTTACTTTCCACTCATTTTCTGTGAGCACTGCATAAGAAAGGACGGAATAGAATGGGAATATCACATTCGAAATAACTTAACTTGACATACTTCAAATGTGATCAACTGATTGCCAGCGTCAATTCGATTCCGAACAGAGGCAGAATAAAGAAGAAGATGGCACATTCTCTTCCTTCTGGATCAATGTTTCAACTAGGTATTATTATTATTATTATTATTTCAATTTTAGACTAATGAATTGAAT
>NW_023998464.1:9061809-9149359 GCF_014805625.2 Glossina fuscipes | reverse complement strand
ATAATAAGCTTAGTAGTATTAATAAAGTAAAATATTGAATTGATATTCTGTTCTGAAGCTGATTGTAGAATGTTCAAAGGGGTAATTGTTCCAAATGCAATACTTCTAGCCAAGGAAAAGTTGAGGCAGTCGCAGAGAATGTGCTTTATAGTAAGAATTTGTCCACAACAGCAGATTGGGGGAGAAGACTTCTTCAGGATCCATTGGTGAGTTGCAATTGTATGACCAAGGCGAATTCTCGAGAATGTTTGGATCTTGGTTTTCTCAACATTTGTTGGATATAGAGGTGGAGTTAATTGAGGGTTAATGCAAGAGTAGTGTTGATGATGGTATTGTAAATTTCCTTCTGCAATTTTCTCTTTAACTTTTCTTCCAATGTGTCTTTGAAGATCCAACTTTTCCATGACATCATCCATAATTAGAGGAGCAGAAGCAGCATACTTTGCCACTCGATCTAGGTAACACGCCACCGTTCGGTCATTATCGGTTAGAACTACACACCACTTTACTAAACTCATGCGGTTTCTTTATGTCGTAGCTAAATTAACTATTTTTGTTTAATTTGAATATTAAATTGAATTTGTTTACTATTATCTTTTGTCAAAGTTTTGCATGTTTTCAACGGCTTATGCGTTCACTCCCAGCTCATATTTATACCGATTGCTGGCGTGCCCGTCGTGTACGTGCTTTTTGTTTTCTTTTTTTTATTGTTTATTTATGCAAGAATTTTTCTTTTTTTCTTCATTTCTTATCTTTATTTTTCTAAATATAGCTTGCAGTATATATTAATAGTACTTAGCGCAAGATTTCTAAGACTCAATTGAACTCGACTGCTACTCTATTATTATTTTGAATTTCATGTGTAAATAAATAAAAAAATAAAAAAAAATTATATATCGAGGATGTCCGTGAGGAGGAGATTATTTTCGTTTGTCTTAAAAAGAGATGGCGGTTTCGCGGGACCATCTAATGTAATTTTTGATCTTACATGATAATTTACAATAAAATGAATTTCCTTCTCTACAGTATTTTGGGAAAGCAGATCCCACTAAAAAAATTTCTTCCTGATGCCCTTTTACCCAAAACATTTATGAGCATAATTAAAATTTTTCGACAAGTTCTCTTGAAATTATGTTGTTCTCAGCTAAACTTGCAACAGCTAAAATCATAGCTGTCAGTGAGGTCAGTCCATAAAGAATCCTCTATGTTGTAACCATTTCCAAATGTATTAGCGAAACGTATTTGATGTGCCATAAAAGAAGTCTGATGCATATTCTCATCACCACCACTAAAGACAGGTGTTACGTTCCTACCTTACGATTCATTGGTTACAGATAAAAAAAAACATTGTAACAAAGCTAAAAACGTAGTCAATCAGATTAAAGTCAAGCTATTTTGTGCTGCAGAACCTACTATGCAAAGATAGACTATCCTGTTGAGTGCAATAAGAGGAAATAATGAACTGAATACAGGATAAGGTAATCTTACGCGACGTCAGTAAAGTACAATACTTTCGCCTGAATGCGAACTTCCGATTTGGGACACAGGACGAAGTCAGTTTAATTCGTCCGTTCTCGCTCCCTTATGTGGAGCAATAATC
Source organism: Glossina fuscipes (assembly GCF_014805625.2). NCBI lineage: Eukaryota > Metazoa > Arthropoda > Insecta > Diptera > Glossinidae > Glossina > Glossina fuscipes. The sequence goes on along the minus strand of NW_023998464.1, from coordinate 9,147,759 downwards.
TAAGCAAACCTTTGTAAGTCAAATTTGTAGATTTAATCGCGCATTCCGTTGCAGTAAAGCTGCCACAAACAAAGCTTTAAACTTAGACTGAATTTAATATATGAGGTAAGATTTCTGAAATTAGACACTCTGAATCGAGTATGATTGTAATAAAGTAAGGCAAAGACTAAATAAAGATTAACATCTTATAACGTTACTCTTGAAATAAATGTGTCATCACTGTCCAGGACTATAGAGCATCTAATTGCTCCGTAAGGATCTGATCTGATCGTGGTAAGTCACAATTTTCAATAAAGTAACAAGATCAAATAAATAGTTCTGAGAAGAACACTTACGAGCTTAACACCGGCCACAGAAAATTGCCCACATCTTTCTGAGATCAAATCCGTGGCACTGAATTGTGATTTTTAGTAAAGCATTAATAAGTTCATAAAGTTTCATTTGCAGTTCTTGGCAGATCTATTTACAAATTATTTACACTTGTTCTGGACGACGAAAAGTCTTCTGCTTGGCCCTTTATGATATTCTTTCTGCCTTGGCTCATGGGTCCACCAGTAACTTCTTGATGTGTGAAACGTTTTCACCACACCATATGCGCCATAGGCTTTCTCAGTGAGGCTAATATACTTCCCTATCTATTTTTTTCCTGGTAGGACACTTACTATTTTTAACAGTTGCTAATATAACGTTCAGACCTGCATCGGCCAGTGAAGCTTTGCGTATGTCTTCATTTGAGATGTTCGCGTTCATCTCTGTCCGGCGAACAATATTTTCTTCTGACGTTCCTTACAACGTTTTTTACTTTGTGGGATATTTGCGATCTTTTCTACACATTCCGTCTTGGAATTTCTACATTTCTGTTTCCGAAGATGCTGCTTATCGTGAGGGCAGGTTTTCCCTGCATACTTGGCTGTTTATTCTCATGCAGAACCTTTCAGATTGCTTAGCTTACTACATTCTTGATTCGTCTTACCTTCACGCTCTATCTTCATAATACGTAAAACGTTTCCTGCGAAGAACATCTCTTATAACATCCGTATGACATTTGGTAGTTCGGCGTAAGTGTTCAACATCTTATGCACAAACTCTGGCAGACAGATGTTTGTGAAGTGGGCCAGGTGTCCGATGTCGGTAGCACAATCTTCAATTGTTTCGTTCGGCTTCTGGCGACGTGTGGGCAAATCTAGATGGCTTACTTTCTTAACATGTTTGCTACCATATTTCTTTTCCATAGCCAAGGCAAACATTGCCCTTCTTCTTCCGAAATTGTGTGAACGATTTGTACTGTTCCTCTCTCCAAAGATGTTATTAGGGCGATAGCTTCATTATGGTCATCTCATTCATATTTTCTTGCAACAACAGCGAATTGCAGTTTAAATGTGCTGAAGCTTGAGATGCCACCAAATGTAAGCGTTTTTAAATTGGTGATATATGTGTGATACGCTATTAATACATAGGTTATGTATTCTTGCATTAAAGAATTTAATTCAATTCTCAGATTACTTTCTTCTTTAACACTCACTTTTTCTTCCAAGACTTTGTTTTTGGCATCGAATCCCACAGTTACATTAAATATGTGCACTTTTAACATTCCTCAGCTTTTGTCGATTTTTGCCGTTGTCTCACCAATTTTTAATGCCACTTGTCGTTGCCCTGCTTGCATTTGCTGCATTGATTGCAGCAACACATCGAGAAGCTATGTACTTGTATTACCGTCGCTTTTTGCTCCGCTATGTATGTTCTGGGTTATGGTTGTACAGTCTACCTCTTCGTCATCGTCACATTTAAATTCATGTGATAAAAAGTCCTTTCTCTCTTGCTGCAGTTGCCGTCTTAGCTGTTATTTTACTTCAGCCTTAGCACCAGGTGGGCGTAGCTATCTTCTTTTAGCTCTTATTTCAACTGTCCAACACTGTTAGAATACCAGACTCGATCACTATTTCTGCTATCAATCACAATTGCACTTCTGACACCAGTGTAACGTAAAACGCCCTTTCTGATTTTACGTATTTATCCGACTCCCTTTGAAATTGAGTTAGTGCCACTGAATTTTTAGAGGAGCGTAGTTTTTCTAAATAATTCTTAGGAGATCTATTTACAAATTATCTACAGGCTGCTACTGGCTTTGCCCCTTCGAATATTATCACTTAATTCTCTCGACTAGGTAACTTTGCTTACGCAAATATTTTCCTTGTATATCCTCTTACAAGCAAATTTGACATTTTGACATATGACATTTTTATGCTAGTACTTTTTCACCTGTCAAATTTTCTGTGAATTGCTTTCAAGCTTTCCATGAGTCACTAGATGCGTCGGCAGGTACAGCGTCAGGAATGTGTATTTTGTTCTACCATTTTTAGAACTTGGTTTGGCAACTCTGCGCGTACGCTGTGCTCGTATTTTTCACTTTGTGGGTAGAAATTTTGCAACTGCGTCTTTTTTTTATTGATTTACACGATTTAAAGCCTGTAAAGAAACGTTTTTGCTTCCTTACTATTAACAGGTCCGTCCGCTTAGATGTCTACCCATAGACCCTGGCAACATTCAGTCCAGTTGCTCCGTCCACGCGAAAACCTAAATACCTGTGGGTAGGGCACACCTTCAGCCGCCTTTGGCCCCAACGTAAGGTAAGGAACAGTTAACCGTATAAACGGCAAAGCTTAAATATTACACAAAGTTTGTATAAAACATACACACGAGTATAGAATATGTATAGTCTGTACAAAATCTGTATAAATCTGTATTAAATCTGGATAAAAGTAGAATCTGTACAAAACGGGTAGAAAACCATATAGAGAAGGGTATATTACTGTTAGGCCATTTCAACATATAGAAAGCTGTATGCTTTAAAAGGTATAAACACACACACTATGAACCATAGCATCACATATAGCAATGTATGCGCAAAATGTGTAAACACATACGGCAAAAACACACATGCTGTACTGTATAAACGCTGTTAGGCCATATAATCAGGTAGAACCCTTAAGCTTTACAATATATGAGCATACATGATCATGCAAAACGCATAGACTCAAGCAACACGCAAGTCTGTATACTTTAAAATGTATAAGCACATGCGATCATAGGAAAGCGCATAAACTGTAGAAACAATGCACAAAAATGTATAGCACCGTTAGGTCATATAAAAATCGTGAAGCAACGTACAAAAATGTATAACACCGTTAGGCCAAACAAAAACATATACTCAGGGATAAACACTTAGGTATAAAAGTGTATAGCACAGATGAACATATAACAATGCAAAGGCGTAGGATCACGCATGCCAAACATGTAAACACACAAATATAAACATGGATACACACATTATAAACAGAAAATACCCTTACTCCACATAAACGTAAGCTAAGTATTGTGCACAAAGGTTAAGAAACATAGCACTCACACACCTAACGGTGAATAAATCACGCGATTCGGTACCTGGGTGCATGTTGAGTAACACATATGAATAAGTTAGCAATAAGATTGGCAGAAGTTGGCACATGGGGAGGACTAGTATTAAGTTAGGTATAAGTAATTTCATGCGAGTCGTAACTAAGGTTGCGTCAAACCCGGCGAAGCCAACCTAAACTAAGTATATACATAAGTATAGTACTTTAAGGCAGATGTAAACGCATAGAACATGTTGGCAATGGGACAAGCGAGCTAGACTTCAGCTATAAAAGAGCAGCTCATCACACAGAATCGTTCAATTTGGTTTCATAGCGGCCTAAGGTAAGTGGGTACGGACAACTTTACAAGTGACCTTTATGAAGTTTTTTTGACTTACGGATAGGGGATGTGCTGGTTCAGCTTTTAGTCGCCATCCCTGAAGGACTTTTAGGACTACTGACTTTACGGATAGGGGATGTGCTGGTTCAGCTTTTAATCGCCATCCCTGAAGGACTGAGGAACATCCTTTTTGCACGAATAATCAACCGGAGACGAACCGTCGGCCCAGAGAGCCAAGGCAGCTATGACACTGGCAACGCTTCCGTTTTCTTGTAGTTCTCCGCGATAAATCAAAGAAAAAGATAAATAAATCTCTCACCACGTGTAAGCCACACCAGAAGTCGGGTCACCTCGCTGGCTCCTGGCCAGCCTCTACACAACGCTGCACTCTTCTTGAGAAAAAATAAGGGAAATTTTAAACTATCCCCCCCGAAGGTCCAGAACGTTTCATTTTAAATAGTCTTGCAACGAGCCCCGGATTGGCCGAGTTCCACCCCCGCTAAGAAGACTCGTTACAAGCCTATAGTGTTTAAATCTATTGAAATATATTGAAGTTTACTTGTAATTTATCTTTACTGCATTTTTCTGCGTATTGATATCATTTTGGTTTTTCCGATTAGTACTTGGAGCTCTCTTCAAAACGTTTCTTTCTTGTTTCTTGTTTTTTTCTCCTTGTTACTTTCAAACATCTCCCTTCGTTTGAATAGTTTACAGTTTTTCTGCTTGTGTACTGTATTTTGTGTATGCGTGTCAATTTAACACAACATTTTGAATAAGAGACAAACCTTTTGGTTTTTTTTTCACGTACAGTATTTTGTCTGTTGCTTTCTGACATTGATTGTTTATTTACGTCATGTCGAACCAAAGCCAGCCCAGATTCTGAGCGAATCATTAGTTGTTGGCTTTGCTTGTATTACTCGACCGTGCTGCAGACACAATCCTAGATCCTTCGAAAGGATTACATTGGTCATGTCTCGACTGAAGAAGGGGGGCTTTTACAAGCTTTTCAGGGAAATAAGGAATAGTTATTCTGATTTAAGTAAAGAGCTCCTGATATTGTGCGGAAAATTTAAAAAAATTAAAACAATGTTGAGTGTCGCTACCTGGAGCACTCATCTTCTTCTCCAATATATAAAAGAATAGTGTAGCGTCCGGTATTTCATCTCCCTCTTCCCGTAAATCTCATCATCAACGATAAAACTTGTACATCTGTCATTGGCGAATTCACTTAAGATAACGAATGTTCCATGCTTGCTTGCAAAGAACGTTAGCATTTCCTCCAACGTAAACTTAGCTGGTAATACAAACATTACAAATAAGCCGGGAAGCCCACCTCGTGTCAGTTATGCTGAGGTGGTAAAAGTGTCTCCTCCTAGTGGTGTCATTCAGTCTAGTCAGTCTGAGGATAACATAAAAAGTTTTTCTGCTGCAAAAGTTTGAAGCGTGTTAGCATTTTCAAATTGGCTCCATCCCAACATAAAGCTATGTCCTCCTTTAAGGTGTTAGTTCCGATTGAAAACACGGAAATTTTGTTAAATAAACCCTGTGGCTTTTTAGATTTGGGGACCTCATCCACGCATGTTATTGCAGATACTTTCAATGAATAAAATACTCACTGCTTATTAATCCTAAATATTTTTATAAGTTTGTGAACTCACAAAAAAAATCTTCTTATATCCCTCGCAAGTTTCTTCTAATGGCTCCGAGTCCTCTTGTTATGTTCAAACCTCAAATCTCTGTACTGAACACTCCCAACGACATTTTTCAACTGCTGATTCCGATTTACTGTTAACGATCCACATCAGATCACTAAGTCGGCTTCGATTCCTAACTTGATTATTTCAGAAAATGACGTTTCACATGGGTTGAGATCTACAAACAATAGTTGTTCGCCTGGGCCTGATGGCATTCCATCTTGTACACTTAGATCATGCTCTAACGAGCTTTGTGGTGTTATTTCAAAGAATGTATCAATTTTTGTTGGAAGAGTAGTTTCCTTAACAAATGTGGAAGCGCACATCGCGTTGAGAACTATAGAGTCATTCCCATGTTGAGTGTCTTAGCTAATTTGTTTAAACGACTTGTTACTCAATATTTAGCTTTTGCTGTCAAGTCTTATTTTTCTCCATTCTAGCCTACTTTCTGAAACGAAGATCAGCTATTACGAATCTCTTAGACTTCACTTGCCATGTTTTTAAGTGGTTCTCGCACGGACGGCGTATATACTAATGTTAGTAGAGAGGTTGAGATTCCAATTTCTATCCAACAAACGCACCACGAAAGGTTGCACTCAAGAAATGCGCGTGTCCATGGGGACAGACGAGCAGTCGCAACTTACTGGATAGGCTGTTATGCCCTGGACCACTCTACCCTTTGCCGCACTTTTGGCCCATATGTTTTTGCGGGGCATCCAGAGGTTGGGTCCCCAGACCCTTTTAGCTTACTTTCTTCCTTTAAACAAAAATTGTAGTATTCTTCTTTATTTATAACATAATATAAAAAGAAGTTTTTATTGATATACTTATTTGTGTATATATTTACTTTGAAATAGTGACGATATATAAATATAATATTCTTAAGGAAACAATTAGCAAAAAAAGTATGTCATGTTCATTGTTTTCAATGGTCAAAGGAACCCCATTAACAACAACCACCAAAAATACCTATCCTCGCCAGTATCGCTAGTGTCCACGAGGAGTAAACTCGCTTATAAAAAATTCAAAATATTCATCTCCCTTCAATTGCACAACATATCGCTTTTACCACCTATCTTTTGGCCAAACCGATATTTCTACTCTTTAATGGACACATATAGTAAAGAAGCACTTACACTTTTGACTATCGACGAGCCTGCGCCTCTACTGATTAAAATTGTCTCATCATCAAATTTTTTTGTTTATAAGGTAGTAGGTGGTACAAGTAAGTATCTGGTTATTTTCGCTGCCATCGTTTGCATTGAGATACATCACGAAAATAAATGCAAATAAAGCAAGGATTTTACTAGACGAATTGGTGTAGGATTTCTACAGTTGGCCTTACCAAACTATTATATTCTTATATGTTTTGATTTATACTTTGGCCGTACTAACCTGCGGTGTTCGTTCATTTTTAACTCAAAAAAAAGGAAATTATTTTCAATTAACAATTACTTGCAAAGTGTAAGAAAAAGTTAATATTTATATTGTTCATTATTTTCAATCTAATATAATAATATCAGCGGACGTTTCGTTGGCTGTGTTATTTTTATCATGTAACTGACAAGCCTTTTGTCTTTCTGCTAGTTTCTCCTGCAAAGTCTTCGTCGAATTAATAGAAGTTACTGCAGAGCACACTTGTGGGATTCGTGAAAATATTGTAGCGTGAGCTGAAGCACAGCCCGTTTCTGATAAGCAAGAGATTGCTGATGAAGTTGATGGTTTAATTGGCTCTGAAGATGTTAAGGTATTATAAACTGAAGGTCCGTGCATGGTAACATTTTGAATGTCATTTATATTTGACAAAGGATTTAAAGTACTTGCACCTGGAATATTTGATATTTGTGTATTTAGGATTTGCTCTGTATTTCCCGTAGGATTACTTTGAAGTAGATTTGCATATGCGGCCAATATATTTGTATGATTACCAAGAGTTTTAAATATATTTAAAATCTCCATGACATTTTGATTTTCTCTGCTTATATTTTCGATATCAATAGAACGATTGTATGGCTTTTTGATTGCATTTCCTTTTTTTAAAATATTCTTGCCCTTATTTGCAAGTTTGGAAATTGAAACGTCATTTTCCTGAATATGCTGCACTTCCTCAATTTGAATTACATCTGCTTCCCGTTTCATCGCTTTTATTGGAATTACGGAAACAGAGGACTTATTTAAAGACTTTGCGAAAACACTCGCATTTTCAACTGGTAACCTATTGTCTTCTATACAAAATGTCTTATTCTCATTTTCCTGAAGCTTTGCGTAGTATTCTTCAAATAGTCCTTGAAATTTAGTTGAGTCCTGCAAAAGACGTAAATAAAAACATGTAGCTTTTTATTCTAAAGGAGTAACAACACACTTACCTTATTCAATGTCATACCATCAAATATGATAGGTTGAAATTGTGAAGGTGTCATTAGATCTGCAAATGACACTTCAGTTGAAGGATGGTTTTCAATCTTTATTGGCTGTTTTAACGTTGCTAATTTGGTTACTACAGTTCGAAGTTTGGGCTTCGTTGATAAGCCGGGTATATGAAAAGTTCTTGACACCTGCAGCGTATACATGTAATCATAAAAAAATTTCATCTCGTCATTGGAAGAAAGTCAAATAAAACGTTATAGCAATACAAGTTCGACCTTGGAATGTTCTATATCTAATATAAAAAGTTAAAAATTTAGTAAACTTATAAAAATGACACTTTGAAAATCTTACAACACAGAGGAAAGAAAAGATCAAACGAAAAAAGAAAAATTATTACTTTCTTTAATATTAATTAATATAATTTACAAGAAAATTTATTATTTTCAAACTATTATCGTCAAAAAAGTTCAAAAAGTATACCTTCTCATATAAAAGCCAGCTTCCCACATTATGTCTTATAAACAGAAGAAGAACTTCCACAATAAAATATCAAAAATTAGATTTTGTTGTCATATAGGGATTTATTTCTGTTTAGAGTCATTTTATGGAAGCAAATCAAAAAATGACACCTTTCATGAAAACTTTTCCAGGTTTAATGTGAGGAAATATTATTTTTCAGAGATTTTTATTGACACATACTAACAATGAGAAAGTCTTGTCATATGACGATCTTTTTTTATTAGCAATTTACATGTGGAGTAGTGAACGTAATCGTGGTCCAATTCAACTTATATGCAGTTCGGCCAAGCCATGTTGGCTTACCAAATGTCATTGTTATCCTAATGAATTTATTTTTAAAACTGCGACTTGTAGGTTTAACATAAGAATATGTGTTTGGCCATTGCACAGAAAAAAAAACCGAAAACCCTAAATCGATTCAGAAACAGAATCTTGCTTAATTGGCGTAGTAAAAAGTGGATCTATCTCATGTCGGTCTGAGTGCTGCATGTAGCCGCAAAAATGTAGAAAATCCTTATTAGAACAGATGTAGAGTAGAATAATAATTGGCTAATGTCTCTACTACAAATATACTAAAAAATTTAATACTAACAGAGGATTTCAGTAATGACTGTTGGATAATAGGCAATTTGAAAAAGGGTCGAACCTTTGAAATTTGCAAACAAAATTTTATGTTCAAATTACGCTAAATTGTATATTTCAAAGCAAATTTTTTTTCTAATAATATGTTTCCAGCTATCAGGAACAGCTAACGTATAAACAATCATTACCAGAAGTAATGCATCCTCCAACTACCGTGGTTAAATAATACTTCTATACATATGTTGATCGTTTTGTGTTCACACCCACATTTGTAATTTGCTTGAAAAACTTCTTGACGTCTCAAACCATTCCAACACATTAAAAAATTCACATTCTCATTGGAGAGAGGGTGAAAAACATTAGCTTAACTAAAATAAGCTAAATCTAGACATTTTCATAATAAATATCGTAAAAAGAAAAACGAAAAAAAGGCATATTTATCAAGGAAGCCCATCTCACCGTTGCCGTTGGTTGAAGTAGAAAATGATCTACTGGACTGACAGTATCTGCTTGACTTTTTTCAAGATTTTTCAACACGGAAATTTCTTGCACACATAGCTTAATAGCCAAGTCGACGAAATTAACACTTTCTGGCACATGATCAATTTTATCCTTTATGAAAAACTTGTAGACTTCGACTAGCAGATGCGTAAAAATAACTTCCTTTTGGCTCATGTATTTCAAACATTTTTTGTGAATTTTATATATGTCAATAAGAAGGTTTAGAGTTTCCATATCATTTCGAGTATCTACGTTTTTCTGAAAAATTCCTCGTAAGATTTGTACACAATATGTTAAAGATTGTTGAAATAATTCTTTACGCTCGTTATCGGTTATATAACGCCTAAAAATATTTAAAATTAGTTATTGCCTTGATAAATATAAATATTTTTTTTTACTTACTTGTCTACGTCCGGTGTTTTATGCAGATGTAGCCCAACATCGATCATTAATTTGTACTTGTTCGTTTTGAGCAGTAATTGTATTAAAATATTAATACATTTGGCCAAATGTGTGGAGAAATTTCCAGGTCGATCGATTTCTGGAGAAGGTATGCGCCATATACCATTGAAGATATTGCTATTTTTTCGATCGTAAAATAAACCATTTATTGTATTTCCTAAACTAGTTTTATATTGTCCCAATAATAATTGTTCACATTTCTCGTAATCAAGTCGATTAGGAAGAGAGTACATATAATGGTATGTTAAACGGTATATTGATTTGTAATGTTCTGGAAAACGAGTAACACACTCCTCGATATTTTGTACCACACTTTTAAATATTGCCTCAAGCTCTGCACACGAGTACAAACGGCTATTACGATTAGGGTCAGTTTCATGCTCTGAAGAAGCATCCGTGTCGCTTTCACTTTCGCTAGACGACGACTCCGAAGTTTTACTAATTGTTGGCGTAGTTAGAGTTTCCTTAAAATAAAAAAATTTTTAATTTTAACTCTTGATTGTAAAAGAAATGAGATGAACATTAAAGACATAACGAAATACTCAATGAATATGAATGTGCCCTAAATTTATACATTCTTTACCACAAATAAGATAGAATGTTTGTTTGACATCAAATTTTACTGCAAAAATATTTTAAAATTCGGCTAAATCCGTCTATAATAGTTAGCAATATGAAAAATAGACAAGACCCCAGAGTCCATAAAATAGCTTCCAGTAGTGAGTGAGATATATATATGTAGCAATAACAGTTCATTGCCAAACGAAATTGTCAGCATACTTTATGCGAAAGTAATACATTAACAATCATGTGACTGACAATCTTATAAAAAAATTATTATTATTATTAACCTGTGATGTAAAAAAAGAGTGGTGCAAGAGAAGCTAATGATTCTACCATGCGTGCCTGGCTGTTCGATATGTGTTTTATGCTAGCGAAGTAGTTGAGCCATTGTCCTTTGAAATAAAGAAGTATGGTTCTTTGAAATGAAGCCAGAAATATTGTTGTAATGAGCGTAAAAATAATCTCGTCCATTTTTACATCTCCAGCTACGTAGCCCTTTCGATGCACACCTATCCCTTTGAAAAAAAGGCTATACTTAGTGAAAGTTATAGAGGGATAAGTGTGAGTGTTATAATCTTGGTCTTGTCGGGAGACCCTCAAGACAGCCATTTAGACACTATTCCATTTATTCTTAATGATTTCCCGATCGTTATTAAGTATGATAAACTTCTGATATATGCAAACGATATTTATCTTTTTAATCCTCAGAAGTTCCACAGCTGCTACGCATCGGCGCTATACCGTAAAGTCTTAATGCACTTAAACTTGCGTATATTAATAACGTTGAACTGAAAAAAGTCTGGTCATTTGCCGGTGGTTGAAGGAACTCGAAGTTTGTAATGAAAAAATTATTCATGCGTCTGGTCATGTCAGTTCGTGAAAATGAATCATTACGTTAGTTGCCTAGTTATCAATACTATATTGAGTTAATTGAATCAGTCTAAAAACAGTTGTGCTACGCAATTGTAGCGGGGGTCCCACGTACTCGTTGCTATGTAATGAACACACGCTTAGGGTAATTGACTTATCTTCGATGGAAAGACAAAAATTTTTGTTATAGGGGCAACTTCTATATGTGATCTAGTGAGCTGAAGAATAAACGCTTCGGCCTTATTAAGTGAAATTCACAATTAAAGTACAGCGCCGCGTAACTCACCAAATTTCATTTAATTAATCTTATTCAATGTGGATTCTATTTTGGGCCATTTAACCCCTTTCGCTTTCTTTGTGGCAATTTTAATAACGTTTATTATTTAATTTCTACATCCGATTCTAAGGATATAGTCAAAGAATGCCTGTTCCGACATCTTTAACCTTCAAATAAACGGTAACCAAACTTTGTTGTTACAAGAAAGTTTTTGGCGAAAGCACCGCACTTCCTTATACATACTTAATAATTAGATAAGGTATCTTAGAGTTGCGTATAATAGTCACAGTTCTTCTGAGTTCTTTACATCCCTTTTTAGCATGGTACGTACACAATGGTTAAATTCGATGATTTAAACCTTTCTTTGTATGAATTAACAGTTTGCCACTTCGTATTACTGCGCTATTCAGCGTATAAACACGTTAAGCATAGAACGCTCAAAACTGCATATTCGACGTTCATTACTTTTATTGCTGGATTTGAAGAAATCCGTTGCCAAAGCTCATCAAACACTTTTAGAAGCTTATGGAGATCCTTAAACTGTTAAAAACCTTAAACTGTTTAAACGTGGTGATTTTGATGTGAATGACAATGAATTGCAAGGCTCATCGGACGAAAACGCAGCACAAACCCTCAAAAAATTTTCGAAGAATGGGAAAGATCCAAAAGAAAAATGGCTAAAGTACGAAAATGCCATTTCGAATCGTTTCAACATCGCGGGTTCATTGCTTACCAGGCGAGCAAGATGAGTTTTCTCTGGTGTATCGTGATTGACGATGAAAAATGGATGTACTACGAAAATCCCAAGCGCCAAAAGTTATGGGTTAGTCCAGTAGCGCCATTCACATTGACACCGAAGGGGAATATTCATGGCTATAAAGTTTTTCTATGCCTATGATAGGATCAGCAAGGAGTGGTTTATTGCGAGCAGCTAAAACAGAATAATACATGTTACTACAAATGTCTACCGACATCAGTTAAACAAATTGAACGATGTATAGTTGCAAGAAGGACCAGCAATACGGGTTGACAGACGCAAAATCGACAGCGCGGCCACAAAGATACACTGTGCCAGCTCGAATGAAGAGTTATCTTTAGTTCATTATTTAAATATAACAAATAAGTAAATAAAAAAACAAACAAATACAACTCCAATCCATCGAAGTTGCAATCTTGCTCTGCAACTCAATCTGCAAAGTTGCGCTTCGAATCGTTTTTCCGTTCAATCCAAGAGATATTGCCTTTGCGATCTTTGCAAAGATGTTTATTACAACGACTGTGTAATCTCTAAAAACGCCAATGCCGGCTTGTGACATTGAACCTTTTCTTTGAGTTATGTTAAATTATTAATTCACTAAAATAAACCAGAAATGCTCATTTACAAACTAACGCTCAACGCAGATACAATACATTTAAGCAAACGGCAGCTGAAATACTTTGTTTTTACGTGTTTTTTTGTGTTAAATTGTGTTGCATCAAATTAAAGGAAAACAAATTAAAAAGAAAAAATAATAATTAAAATAAATTGTTACTGATTACAATTTTAAGTGACAAATTACACTTTCCATTTAATTAACAACCTCATGAGTTGCTTTTTTCTTTCGGATTTTGCGTAAGTGTTTCTCAGAGTAGCATCCACAACAGTCAAAACATTACCAGTCTGTCTTTCTATGGAGGCACGATTTGATTCGATATTGTATGTAAATTTGACTTCGAAAATTATTTTTTGAATATTACTGAAAAGAGTAAGAAATCGAGTATGGCCGGGAATATTGTCGAGTTATCTCCATATCCCACCGATCCAACAGTGCTAAAAAGCCAGGTTTATAAGGACCTGTCCGCTTTGTGTGCCAAATGTACTTCAAATCCTTAAATCAATTTACAGATTTTGGTATGCTATATAATTTCTTCGTCCTTTTTGAAACCCGTAGAAACGCTGAAGGTAAAAAAAAATATTTCTTCCTACCTTTTCTTTCACAATTACCTTAAAAGTTTTGGGATGTTTGATTTAAAAAGAGTTTATTTATTTATTTATTCATTCATTTATACATGGAATTCAACTAAAGAAAATTACAGCCGAATTTAGTGCATCTTAGAATATGGAATAGAATATAGAATAGAATAGAAAATCTTATACTAATTGTTTTAAATTTAGTATACAATAAAAAGGAACAAAAAGAAGAATAACAATAACAAAGTAAGTTTGAAAATAAACTAACAAATTAAAAATAATTCATGTACAAATAAATAAAAAGAGAGAAAAAAAAAGAAAAAAACATGTAGACCACTAGCACAGAAGCACACCCGCAACAAGATCAAATCCAGGTTGCAAGTGAACCCCTAAACCATTGCAAACATGCATAAACTTGGCAACCAACACATTAACAAGACAATATTATTTTAGATAAAAAATGAAATCTTAAGAATCAAATGTTAGTTTAATTACGGCAGAAGTAAATTGCGCATATTTAGCAAAGTTGCTTTAATAGACTTTAAGTGATAGACATTATTTAGGTTTCTGCAAACAACTCTGAGCGACTTAAACAGCTCATAGTTGTATTTACATTGACTAAGCTTAATCAAAATAAAGTGCGTAGAAAAACGGTTAGGGACATTTAAGCTTATCTCACCAAGTAATGCGGGCGATTCAATAGTACCATTTATTACTTTGATTAAGAAGGAAACCCCAAGAACAAATCTACGTTTCTCCAGTGACGGTAAGGATAACAGAAGCAAACTATTTTCATAGAGTGGACGATTCAATTGAATCTACACACAACCTTTATGAAGGAGACCACACAACAGAGGCATACTCAAGTATAGGTCTAACTAAACACATGTAAAGCCTTTTCGTCATATAAGGATCACCAAGCTCTCTGGACCACCTCTTTATAAAATCAAGCCCGGCCCTTGCTTTGCTTAACAAGAGCTCAATAAGCAAATTGAAACGTAAGTTATAATCAAAGAGAACGCCTAAATCTGTGAACGAATCGATGTTTTCCAACTTGTGCGAATCAATGAAATATTGAGTACTAAACGACTTCCTTCTTAAGATAGAAAGCTTCTTACATTTATTTAGATTTGGTTTCAGAAGATTGAAAGAGCATCATGCAACCAAATTATTCAAATCACTTTGAAGGTGATGTGATTGCGATTCTACGGAAAAGGAAGAAAACAGTTTCACATCATCAGCATACATTAAGATCTCGCTGAATTTAATCACGGAGGGCAAATCATTGATGTATAAATTAAATAAAATGGGTCCTAAGTGGCTACCTTGAGCTACGCCAGACGTCACGGGGAATTCATCCAAGGTAATGAGGTTAAATAAAACCCTGAATGATCTACCATGCAGATAAGAGCTTAACCATTCCACTAAGAAGAAAGGTAAGCCAGAGGCTTGGAGTTTAAAGATCAGTAAGTTACGGTTAACAAAATCAAACGCTTTGCTTAAATCAGTGTATATAACATCTGTGCGAGAGCCACTAGAAAAAGTCTTGAAAACATGACAACTAAACTCTAACAGATTGGTGACCGTAGATCTTCCCTTTCGAAAATTATTTTGGAGAGGAGAAATATACGATTCCATGGAAAAGGCTATATACTGAGCCACAATTCGCTCAAACAGTTTAGGCAAGACACTCAACTTGGCAATGCCTCTGTAGTTCTCTACAAGTTGCCTATTACCACTTTTGTGAATAGGAATAAGGAAACAAGTCTTCCAACGTAAAGGGAAAACACCTGAATTCAAGGACTGGTTAAAAATTTTTGAGATAACACCACATAAGTCGGCAACGCAAGATTTAAGTACACAAGATGGAATTCCATCAGGTCCAGGCGCACAACTATGTTTTAGAGAGCTCGAGGCTTTAAAAACGTCATCTTCAACAATAACCAAATTAGGTTATTAGTTAGTTATAAGTTAGTTATAGGATATGGGTAGTTTGCGGATAAATCAGAATTAGCAGTCGAAAAGTATTCAGCTAACAGATTTGATATTTCAAAATCATCCGACGAATCAGAGCCATTACAAGAAACATGCAAGGGATGTGTGGAAATTTTTCTTTTTGATTTAAAAAAGTGCTTAGGATTAGCAAACAGAGAGGATTTAATGAACTGCAGATATTTGCTTTGCATGGAAAGATTCGGTATTTTTATTAGGATGTTAACGATTTTGCCGAAAATGCCATTTTTGACGTATCAATTAAATCCGCTTTTAGGCTTTGGCGGGGAAATTCGTTCAACAAAAACGCATCTATCCTTATTTTCACTAGCGTGAATATCGGTTTTACGGAAAATTCTTTCGTGTTTTTCCAGTCGATTATTTCATTTCCACCGTAAAAACATGATTTAAGTGTGGTAGGTTCGTATACATCTCTAAATTTTGTAAGACTAAAGAGACCAGATGCCTTAATTGTGGCAAGACGCCTAAATGCAGCGTAGGCAAGTTGAATGCATCCCCCGTGTTTCGAACGATCGTAAGACATCCGCCTAGAGTTCGGGAAATAGCTCCTAATAAGATCGTGGCTATAAGGACGTACAAAGTAAAAATTTAAACAAAATAAAGCACTCACTGCTTAAAAGGGCTGATTATTTACCTTTTGCAATTCAAAACAAAACAATTAATACGTACAGATAAAATAGTTTAATGCGCATCCATTATTTTTCTGTTTTTTTTTTCAGCCGCAACAGACTACACACTTTGGTTCTTTGTTTCATATTCTGTGCGTGCATTACCCATTAATTAAGAACACTACGTAAGCATCCGCACATCTACAAGCCATCAATAGAACACCTGTGTTGGTAATTATTCTTTACTCTGCTATAATTTAAGGATTATATCATTCAATTATAAGAAATAATTTAAGGGTTAATTCTTAATTTCTTTATTACTATACAAATGAAGAATAGTTTGCGGACTATTTTTCAGTTAAATCTGAACGCAAATAATCATGCAATTATTCCCGTTGTCTCGATAATGAATCGTATGATGAGAATTTCCCTTCGTTGGTAAATTCATCTAAGGTTTCTTCAAAAAATAGCAATGAGGATACGAATAAAATATCAACTAAAAAAAGTGCAATATCATTGTCAAAAGAAAATCGGTTCTCTCAAAAACTTTTCCTAGTCCACCTCTAAGACGGCTCAAAGGCCAATGATTCCTATGAATGATATGCGTTCATCTGCAATGGAGAGAAGAAATTTCTCCATATAATACACGAGTATTCGTCGTAACTCATCTGTGAACATTATTCCAGCGCCTTCTTATGACTTTTAAAACACACAAATCTACAAACATGCGAACTGCGAACAGTGAACTGTCTTATCTCATAGCGAGTCCAAAGAAAATCGGTGAAATGTTTGTCATGTTAACTTGACAAAGCTTGATAGAATTCTTTTAAAGTTTTCAATCCAAGCGCGTATTGGTGTATACACAATGTTGAAGTTTGGCTCAAGGCAGTTGCTTGAGCGACATCCTCTCGAATTTATATACAGCTGAGCTACATAACCGACAAGACGATAAAACTCATATTTTTCAATATATCAAGTTGTTTTTCAGTGACTGCGGGTAATCTCCCCGTAAAGCAAACCTTTCTTTGATGCATGTGCCTTAATTAATATTTTAATCTTCACACAGCAAATAATGTATTTTGTTAAAGGCTCTAAACGTAAAATTTACTACTATATCAAAGGAAATAAGGTCAATCGGGAGAAATCTAACTCTTGGAACGCGTAGAGCTGGGGCTGCACTTTGTTTCGCCTGGCCAGCCCAGTTACGTTTACAAAAAAAAATTTAAAACCAACAAGAGCACTATCGATGTCATGTCAACTAACAATCCCATTGTTCGTATGTATTGTTCTCCTGTCCGTTAGTCTGTGTTTATGCATCTGTTGATCATTTAAGTCATTGTCCGTAAGTACATCCACACACGAACGCACTTACTTATTTATAACATCTTCACGAGCCCTTCTCTTTATCTATTCCGTAACTATTGCTATAGAGATCACCTTATCTTATATTTATTTCTTAAGTACAATAGAGTTTGTAATTAATAACGAATACTTATATTGTTCTATTTAGCAAACGCTACAATACTCTTCATAATTGTCCTTCGGTTTATTTTTCACTAAAAATTAAGTTGTTATGGTTTGTCGAACGAATAATGCTTACTATTAAATACAAAACAATTATTGTGTCGTATATACCATCTTTCATTTGAATCATTTCTGTTTTTTGTTCCTGTCTTTCCTTTTACCGCACGAGTCAACTAAATTTATTTCATGATTTTCTGCATGAACTGCTTAGATCCCATAGTTTTGACATATTCCCGACTATTTCTATTTTATCTCCACCGTAGCATTTCGCAAAAGAGAAAAGCGAAAAAAACCAATGGCGTAATAGTTGTTCATGTTATAAACCATTCGAGTCTTCTTCAAACAAAATTAAAATTTTTTTTTAATATTTATCAACGAATATAACGAGAGAGAAGTTTCCCGAAATTTTGGCTTTTATTGCACGTTTAACAATTCATATGAGCCGCTGCACTTAATTTTAATTTTATTTATTTAACTATAAATTAGCGTATGAATTGTTTCAACTATATACACATATTCTTTTTTATTTTGTTACTTCTCCGTTCGTTAAAGACAGTGCGTTTCATTTTTCTTTTACGATGATCCATGGACGACAATTCCCAGAATGCATAAATTGGCCGTTTTCAATTTATTTTTTTTTTGCGCATTATAGTGGCTGGATACATTTCTATTTGCAGACTGTCTTGATCTGTCTCATGAGTATTCCTTCTCGTCATGGTAACAAAAAAGAGACGCCATTTGCTTATGTAAAACCCACCCTTATGCTATGCACACGGACTCTCTTTTCATAATTCTCTCTTTAATTTGCGATATTATGTCAGTGGAGAATTATGAAAAGAAATACCGACTCCGATGTTGTATGGAACACTGCTGTCTTGTAAAGAGCAGAAGAAAAGCCGGCCAACCGAAATCCTCCACATCTATATACACGGACGTTACACTCTTCGCAAGGGCAATACGATAAGTCCTTGAAAGACTGTCAATCCAGATATAATATCATAAAACTCACGACTAACAACCAATCAGGATTGTCTGTCAAAAAAGTTCGGACAATTTAGAGAGCATTAGCCCTTACCGGGCTGACATCTTCAAATCCTTAGCATATGCTCAATGTTTTATATTTTTAAGGAGTTAATTCAAGTTCAAGTAATGAACTCTTCCTGCCTCCAGAATGTGAGGAATCTCAGCGAGGTTATTGTTCTTTTGACAAGATAAAATCAATCCGTTAGCGATAAAGATGAAGCTTTCATGAACAATTTTGAATCGACATGTATGACGAAGCGAAGCGCCAATTTTTCCTGTGCGACGATTTTATGCCAAAAAAACTTGTTCGTTATTACAACAATGACTACGATATAGACGCTACTGACGTTTCGATCAGACTAAGTGTGTTCAGCTACTCGGTAGTGAAGCATCTATTCGAAACATTGCATAAAGTCAAAATCATGGCGGAGCTCTCCTCCACTTTTATTGAATTGCACGACATCAGGCATGCTGCAAAGACAGGTGTAACGAAATTTCTTGGTTTTTTTTGTTCGGCTCCTTTTTTTAATAAGCAAACGAGATGTAGATAATCAGTACATATTTGAAACACTTACGATGATATACGTATGTCAAATTGAGCACTGTCACTTTTATTAAAAGAGCTAGGTTTTATGCAAAACGGCTCAATTTAATAATACAATTTTGTCCCAGTGTAGTAACTCGTAAATACATATTTCAACAATTAAAAGACAAATTTAAAGAAATTGCGCGTACAAAAATGAATCGCATCTTCTATTAAATAAATCCCACTTTTAACTTTAGTCTGTTTAAAAATAATTCGTGCTATACCAATTGTTATAATTGTTGCAGTACTAGTGGTTCTGCTGAACATCTCATTTCCAATAAAGCTCGATGGTATTAGAGGTTCTTTTAACTTTTTCAATTTATTTGATGGTCTCCCCCTTCTCTTCCCAGCAAAAAACGTGCGTCATCTCGGAGATCTAACTTCCTTCATTAGAATCGCGGATTTGTCTTTTGAACTTATATAATATATTTAATATACCCACTGAATTTTAGTATAATTACTCTTAGTAAGTATATTTATTTTGACATAATTTATTTTACCAATAAGCATTTAAATAGTTTCGATGAGCATAAGCATTTATGTAATTTTTATTATTACATCTTTGACCATATTTATACCTGAAATCTCTTTGCTGGTTTTGATTCTTAATTTGGTCATTTCGGAAATGCACATTTTAGAAGATTTAAGATGTCTAAAATATAGTTCCGCACTTGGACTTGATGGTAGGTATACTTAAAACATGCTCTGTTGAGCTATGTGGCGTTATTTCAATGATTTTTAATCAATGCTTGATATCAGATGTTTTGCCTTTGTGTTGGAAGAGTACTTTCCTTATTGTAACTCACAAATGTGGAAATAGACTTCACGTAGCGAACATCAATCCACAGAGAGGCATCTCCAAGTTGATTGTTTTAGCTAAGTTGTTTGAGCGCATTGTCACTCAGCATCTACTTTTTGCTATTAAGGTTTATATTTCTCTACTGCAATATAGCTTTCGAAAAGCAAGATCTACTGTCACAAATCTGAGTTTACTTGCCATGTTTTTAAGGCTTATTCTAGTGGCTCTCGCACGGATGTCGTATACTGATTTTAGCATAGCGTTTGACTTACTTAACCATAATTTATCTTCAAACTCCAGGCCTCTGGTCTTTCCCTTCTACTTAGTGAAATGGATAAGCTCGTATTTGCATTACAGATCATTCTGTTTAACTTCATCACCTCGGACGTATTTCCCGTGACGTCTAGTTTCCTTCAAAGCAGCCATTTAGGACCCATTTTATTTAATGTTTACATTAACGTTCTCCCCTCGGTGATTGAATCCTTAATTAATTTCGTTAAATTGTGCCCGTTAAATTTTATGAAAGTAAATGTAAAAAAATCCAAGAAGCTTTCTTTCTTAAGAAGGAAGTCATTCAGTACTGAGTATTTCATTGACTCACACAAGTCGGAAAACGTTGCTTCGCTAATCGATTCGGGAGTTCTATTCGATCAAAGATTACGTCTGAATTTGCAACTGGACTCTCTTGAAGTAAAGCTAGGTCCGCGCTTGGTTTCGTTAAAAGGTGGTTCAAAGAGCTAAAGGATCCTTACATTACAATAAGGCTATATATGTGCTTAGTTAGAGCAATACTTCAATACACCTCGGTTATGTTGTCTCCTATCTACAGGTTTTATGTAAATTCAATTGAATTGAATCCGCTCAAAAGTAATTCTTGCTGTTTACCCTTAGGAATTTGAGTTGGGAACCGCTCGGCTCTTTGGCTTCTGATGAAAATAAGTTGCTTCAGGTGGGCTTAGCATCACTTGAGAAACGTAGATCTATTTTTGATGTCTCCTTAACTAATGGTACAATGCATTCGTCCATATTAGTTGGTGAAATAAGCTTCAATGTCGTTAATCGCTTCTCTAATCACTTTATTTTCATTAAGCTGAATCAAAGTAAATATAATTATGAGCTGTTTGACCCGTTTGGAGTTGTTTGCAGAAATCTAAATGATGTCTATCACTTAATCTCAATATCGGATTCTTTAGAGTCCATCAAAACGACTTTGCTTAATACGCGCAATTTGCCTATGTTGTATTTAAACTAACTTTCAATCTTAACATGTTATTGCAATTCGAAAATTAACAGGCGTTGTTTGCTATTATCGGTTGGGAAGCTTTTGCATGTTTGTAGTGTTTTAGGGGATCACCTGCAACTTGTTTCCGTACCGGTTGTGAGTGTGTCTATGTAATATCCGTTCTATTTTTTTTTTTTTCTTCACATTTCTTTGTATACTTTATACTAACTTTTAATAATAGTTAGTATAAGATTTACTTCCAAAAATTAATTGAATTCGATGTTTAATTTACTTTAGTTGTTTAATAAATGCATTGCAATCCCTCTGCATACCACACCCAATAATACTGCTAACAACGCCAGCATCCCGTTACACACCTATCTCACTTCTAGGTCTCACAGGTGACGGAAAACACCGATGCGCAAAAAAGAAATTCCACATTTTTAACATATCCAACAAACATATCCTTTGCATTAATTTAAAAACAGACAAGATACATATGAAGTTGCTGATCGATAAAGGACCAGAAATCTCACAAATAAATAAATAAATATTTACAAATTAAATGGCAACACTTCAGGAAAATTAAACACTGTATGAACCGCATTAATAAATTTAAAATTGGACAGATTAAATCTTCACATAACTTTCACCTTCAACAGACGGAATAATAGGAACAGATTTTTACAAAAATACCTGTGCAAAGTAGACTACGACACATTAACTATAGAATAAAGAGCATACAACGAAAGCATTGCTTTACGTATGGAAACTAACAACCCAATGATTATTACCACACCCACTAGGACAGAAATTGTTCACCCAATAAAATTCTGTAAACAATAGACATTAACCAAGAAGACGAGCACACTAAAGAAACGGTACTAATATATTTAACGAGATTCAAAACGTTTTCCATCTGAAAGCAGAACCACCAAAATCTAACAATTTCTGTACACAAAAGTTATCAATAACAGACAAAACCCCAGTATACGTACGAAATTTCAGATTACCTCCACCACAAAGTCAAGAAATCAATAACCAACCACAGAAATTAATTGATGATGACATAGTAGAACCTTCTATAACCCCTTATGACTCAACTCCACTTATTGCACCAAAGAAAAATTGCGACGTCTAAAAAAATAGAGATTTATAGTGAACTTTAGAAAATTAAACGATAAACTAATAAATGACAAATTCCCCTTATCCCGACCTTTAGCAGCCGTTTCCGCAAACAAAGGGCACTATAAATTTGAGAGACTACCATTTGGACTAAAAATTTCCTCAAATAGTTTTAAGAGGATGCTGAGTATAGCCTTAAGAGGACAAGGTTCTAGTCCTTTCTTACATGTCGATTACATTATTATATTTGGCTGTATTTTAAAATATCACAATCTTGTTAAAGTGTTCTCACAATTAAGAAAATACAATTAAAAATTAAATGCCAATAAACGCCAATTTCTAAGACTAGAAGTAGGACACTTGGAACAACTTATAACAATAGAAGTCATCCGAACAAATCCCGCAAAATTTAAAACTACTACAGAATATCCTTTCCATAAAAATTTTGATAACCTGCGACGCTTCGTTGCATTATGATATTCTTATAGAAGATTCATCAAGGATTTTGCAACAATTACAAAATACCACAATACATTACTATAAAAAACACCAACCCTTTATTTATATGGTCTAACGAGTGTCAAAATGCTTTCAACACATTCAAAGAAAAGCTAATAAACCCACCAATTCTCCAATACCCGGACTTCGACAATTCACTTATATTAACAACAGACTCATCCGGGTTTGCTTTACGAGCAATACTTTCAAAAGGAGACGTGGAACATGATTTACATGATTTATGTTCGCAAGTACTACACTCTCGAAACACGACGTAAATAAATCCGCCATAGAACTACTAGCAATCCATTGCGGTATAAAGTTTTGCAGACCTTATCTCTTCAGACAAAAATTAATCGTAATAACAGATCATAGACCGTTAATCTCTCTTTTTATCGATAAAAACTCAACATATAAAATGACGAAAATGAGAATGGATTTATCGGTTGACGATTTTGGTATAATTTATAAAAAAAAGCTCCTGCAATATAGACGGGGACAATTTGTCGCGGATAAATATGAATTATGACTCCACTAAAGTATTAATACCTAAAAGAATGAATTTGAATTAATTTATGCTAACATTTACAAATGACGACAATCGGGACCAATGGACACCATACTACTAGAGTATTACTGTTTTGCTTACAATACCGCAGAAAACATAACTACACCTCCCATGGAAAGTTATCGTATTTGCCGAACGATAATATAATGGCAAATGACAAAAACTACAATTTGGACGAATACACCAACGAATTGAAGGCCAGACTATGACGTTCTTTAAGAATACCTAAAAACTCATAGAAACAGAGAAAAACACCTCTAAACAGATAAATCCACTGGGAACATTGTATTGTTGAAAAACGGAAATAAAAGAAAAAAGAACCAAAAACCATATGTTGGGCCTTATGAAATCATTGCACGAAACGGAGTAAACTCCACAA
The DNA here is from genome assembly GCF_014805625.2 of Glossina fuscipes. Taxonomy (NCBI): domain Eukaryota; kingdom Metazoa; phylum Arthropoda; class Insecta; order Diptera; family Glossinidae; genus Glossina; species Glossina fuscipes. The sequence goes on along the minus strand of NW_023998464.1, from coordinate 9,123,895 downwards.
TTAGAGTTAACAAGTCTCTAAAAGATTTCACAACAACCAATTGAAACCATATATTCCAAACATGAAAAAACTACAAACCTACTTTGTAAAAACCATATGTAGCAAACTTTATATATACTTATAATTATATAATGTAATGAATATAAGAAGTTAATGTAATATTAAATACTGGGCCTTTAGGTTAAGAAATCTGCCATTTTAAATTTAAAAAACCCGTAAGTTAAGATTTATGCTACATAATATTTAAAAATATAGATACTATTTTATTAGAATATATTAAGCACTAAAAACAAAAACGTGCTTTTCTAATTTTAGCATAACTAATAAAATTTAGTCAGTTTGTTTTGTTATCTTAAAAGTATATCTGTAAGCTTCTGCAAATAATCACCACATTATATTATCAGGACATATAAGCCGCTTTTTTCGTTGCCTTAATCCAATAAAACAACATCCGAATAAAAAAAAAAAAATTCTTAATGTTCTTCTTTTCTAAAATTACCCGTATTATTGGTTAAATAAGAGTTATAAGAGATGATAAGTTTCTGGTGGAAAAGGAGTCAAAAATTCGTGGTCCAGAATTGAATTTTCACAGAAGCCCAGAAGAAGCGGTTGTTTACATGAAATGATTTTTAAATCAAAACGCCATGAACCAATATAAAAATTTTTTAATTTTTTCTAAAAAACATGTATCTAGGTATGTAATGAAAAAAATTCATAAATGTAAAAATAGTCTTCAGTAGATTTTTTCCATTTTATATGCTGCTATTTAACTGGCTTTCTTGGCAACATGGAAAGTTCCAATTGATATTTCCAGTATGACCAATTGACATATCCAGTTATGTTGAAATTTGGCAATACATTCGGTTACAATGACTAAACAATTGGTATATATATTAGAGCTACACGTAAATAATCATTTATTTGCAAAGAATTTGCCTTGCTCTAACACCGATCTTTGAAGAGGAAACACATGTTCAACTGTTTCCGATAAGGCAGAAAATATTTCAAAATACAATTTTTTTTTTACAAAATGGCGGCTTTCGTACCCGCTATATTCTGCACAATATTAATCATTGCATCATTTTTCATGTTCAGGTGGGAACTAACACAACAGTAACAACACAGACGAATTGCGATATTTATAGAGATATATTGAAAGTCAATTAGTATAAAACGATCACTTGAGTTTGATAATGACGCCGTAGAATCGGTAAAGATATCTGATCCAAAATTAAGTATGAGACTCTTGTTATCTACATGGTCACTGATACAAAGACACCTAATACGAAAGTGGAGAGGCGTGGAGGCAAAAAATATGGACACCGCATTAATTATCTAAAACGTAAACAAGAATATCCGTCGATAATTTGCACTGCATTGTTGTCCATATTTAGTAGAGATCTATTTCTTAGCAGAAGCATTACCGGAGAGGAGAAATATATATTTTATAGCAACATCAAAGAATCCAAGCAACGGCAAACTATAAATTTTATTTATCGGGGAAGTAACTTGAGTCACGCTTGACTTTCGGAGGTTTGAATTTTTGTAAGACTGGAATGGCAAATTTTCAGGAAAGATGGAAAAATATACTTGATAATGATATGGATAATAATATAATAAATTAATAAGCAACAACTTGAATTTTACTACAAAATTTTTTCGATTTCAAAATAATTAATTAGTTATGGGCGTCGCTATTGCTTATACGCAGTCTATATATAGCTAGGCACCAACACTAGTTTTGATACCGTTCTTTTATTAATATTTTTACCCATTGAATTTCCAATGTTGTTAATCTTTTCGTCACTCGACAGCTCCATAAACCCCCTTTACTTTATGAACCAGTAAAGAAAAGCAAATATTTATATGCTTTGAACATTTTACGGGATTTCGTTTTCGATAAAACTAAATAATTCTCTCACACACCCTTCCGTAACAATATATAAAACAATAGACGTCACAACTTATATCACAAGATCGGCTGTTAATGGATATTTCGGACACTCCTGGCGAAAAATCTAATTTTTTACACATTAAAATCTGAAGCGCGCCAATCTTTTGGTCATACAAAAGGGACTTCGGGAAAAAATTAATTATTCATCTTTCAATTGGTTGAAATATAAAGGTGGGACGGGGTTTTCAATAAAGCCAGTACCCTTAGATAATAGTGCTTTAAGACTTTGGTCGTAGAATTTATTCCTCTGGCTAAAAAATCAATAATAATAAAAATAATGATAGAAAAATGTATTTCAGATAAAGCTCGGAGCTTCCAGAGCTGTTAGATTTGCGAAACATTTGCGTCGCGAAGATATATGGAATGGTACAGCTAGTTTATGTTGTGGACGTTGAACTCGCCAGCAACTACGATTTCGCTGTCAGGGTATTCGTTAAGAATAGATGATATTGAGTTGGATAGGGTGTTGAAGCCATTAGGGGAAACCATCCTGTCCGCTTCTATAAACGAACACGAAATGCAATGAGTCTCATCGATAGTGAGGTCTATTCAGGATCCGGTAAAGTTGGTGGCACTGGCACGACTATGTCGTTGCAAACATATATCACGCGAACACTGTGTGATGCAAAACTCTGAATAACTTCAAATCTGCATGGATCGTTGCTTTCAATTACCTAGCGCCAGGTATGTGCTCAATCGGGAAGTATTATGCCTTTGCCAATCGGACACTTATCATATAAGACTAAGCTCGATCGCCCCGCTGCACTAGCAAGGTTTGATAAGGTTTAGCAATGAAATTTATGGAGACTGTTCCTATTACCGAGATGGGAACACAAAAGCCCTGAACAACTCTGTACATGGGTTATAATGTAATGTAATAATTTAAGGTAATAAAGAATAATATAAAGTTTATAATGTACTTAGTTGTTTTTATGGTTTTGCTATTGGTGTTTGTTGCAATTGTTTTGTGTTGTTTTCATGTTGCATTCGCTGTTACTTTGCTCTTATTGCCATTGGAACGTTACTATTGTAGCTGTCTTTGGTGTTGATACTGGTGTTATTTATGATGGCTATTGTTAAATAGCACTTGCAGATTTCCGTTGTTGTTGGGCCTGCTGCTATTTGATGGGCTTGTTGATGTTCTTTTGTTGCTTGTTCGGCTGGTATTACTGCTACTGTTGCTGTGTGTTATTATTCGTTGGTACTACTGCTAATGTTGCTCATATCGTCGTTGGTGTTGTTGGTATTGTTGCAGATTTCACTCTTAACGTGCACCCATTCCATTTCTTACTTATATATATGTACATTTAATTTTGATTTTAATTTATTCGTTAAAATTTTACTGAAGTGAAGTTAGCCCCCCAAGATAACCCAAATTTTCGTGGTTCGTGTATTCGCTAAAAATGTCTTTGCTGACTTACAATTTTTTGCGAAACGAATAACAATAAGTAAAATAAGTATTAAAATTAAATATTCTTATCGCACATATAAAACATAATAAGTCGCTAGTTACGAACACAAAACCAAAAATGCTTAGTTATTGCTAGTAAATCTCATGCAAAAGTATGTTACAAATACTGAAAGAATCCAATGTTAAAATCGTATTATAACCTTTTTTAGACTTTAGGATTTTTCTTTCCCTTGATTTAAACTAGATGGGACTAAACATACTTCTTCCCTTACCGCCAGTGCATTTTTAGGAACCTGTGGAATGAAACTTTCTATTCTGAGTTATGCGTCATATGATCTACTGTTTTTTACTAAATATTTTCATGTAGAGTTTAAGGCACTTCCATTTTCCTTATAAAGTATATTTTTGATGCCTTATTACGAAAATGAATGTATAATTGTATAAAGCGAAATATTGTGAGGTATTTAAAAGTCGTCCTTACCTGTCTACATTTTTTTAAATCTTTATTTATGCGAACTATGCGATGCGATCTTGAGAAATTTCAAGTACGGAGTAAATACGGCAATTAGAAAAGGGAACAATCTGTCGTGTTAATAGAAGACTAATAAATGAGAAAGAGTTTTCACATTTAATTGATGTAGCAAAATAGTATTCATCGATTTTTTTAAGAAATATTAAAAATGAAAATTTCTTTTCATGTAACAGCTTTTGCAAATAGTGTTGTATGTGGAGATGGTAAAAATTTTCAATGCGATCTATTATCAAGATAACTCATTTCTGGGTCAAAGCATATCGGATTGCATATTTTATCAAAATATTTCCATAATTGCGACACACAACGTCAGACGTGGCAGACATCAGGCAATAAGGGGCAAATCGATTAAAAAATCGGTTCTAAGTTGAAGGGTATAATAGAAGACAAGTCCATCCTAAGTTTGTCCTAACGTTCTTCGCAAACCTATTTGCTGCATGCCAAAATCGCCAGAAAAAGCCCGTTGGCCAGTTAAAGGCTTTTTTTTAGAAATCTCTACGTGTAAAGGTTCACCCATCTCTGCTTCATATTAAACGGTTTTGTTACAAAAAACGAAATATTAAGTTGCGACCATTCCTTGGAGACATATTTTAATGGAGCCACACTTGCCATCATTTGATAAGAGAATTAAAGCCTTCTTTGAATATCATTACTATCAAATAAATTATGCAGTTTGTGTGTACCATCTTTGCTCCTGTACACTCCGTGGGATATTAATGTGGCAACGTTCAACGAAAAAAAGGGTGGTTTTAACCGAAGGACGGCGTAAATGTAATTGGGGTTGACTTGGATAAAAATTTTGTTTGCTTTGTATTAAATAATGAAGAATACATTTTTATTTTATAATTTTTACATGTTTTTACTGATATCAGTTTTAAATATTTGCAATGCCGTCACAACAGCACAATTTTATGAAACATCTGGGTAGGTTCATAATACAATATACCAATCACTTTATAAACAAAACGTAATAACGAATGGTCTATTATAGAGCGGAGAAGTTCGCAAAAAATTCGCTTAATGATGAGGTGAAATAAAAGTTTTTATTTAAATTGCAAAAGTTGTATAATGTTAACGATAATGTTTACATATAGATCGCTGTTGGAATATGTCAGATATACAATGGAACGACGTGTAAAAAATATTTATATGATCAAAGCGTATTTGTTCCACCGAACCTTTCATTAAATGAACTCGAAGAGAGGCTAAAGGCTGCATATGGAGTTATTAAAGAATCAAAGTAATACGCAAAATTTTACAATTTCCGATATTATTGCAATACGAAATCACTTAATCTTTTTTAAATTTCTGTTTTGCAGAGATATGAGCCCAAACTGTCGTATTTATGCTCTCCCAAGTTTATGTTTTAGTACTTTGCCATTATGCCGGACACCAGAACGAACCAATTTGCTTTATTTTGCCAATAGAGCGGCACACAAGGAAACAAAATCCAGGAAAAATTTTACAATAGATATTCGAACAGACTCTGAGAATCAAATATCAATTAGCCGTGTGAAACGTTTTTTAGAAAAGGCGACGAAAGAACGCAAATTAGTTTTAAAGAGAAAATCTGCCATTACATACGACGATGTTTTTAACATAGACGTTTTTAGTCAATATCCACCGACTAGAGAAACTGAAAATCTACGGCGCATTTGCCGCGACGAATGTGAACTACTTGAGAATGAACTTTGCCAAAAAGAGTACGCTATAGCTAAACGGCATCCGGTTATTGGAGAAAAACTACCATTAGAAGAGTGCTCGCGATTACCTCAACATAGTGACTGTTCCTCAATGGGAATAACGATTGATTTGGACCCAACGCAGTCATGTTATTGGGAAGATGGTTCCGGATATCGCGGAACAATGGCTCAATCTCAAACAGGAAAGATATGTCTACGCTGGTCATGGCTAATGAAGGAAATTTCCGACTATCCAGAATTAGCGGGACAAAACTACTGCCGGTAGATAACAAATGCAACTGCTTCTTAAATTAAAGTACTTAGGAGTACCCTAAGATAACGCAGTATTTCTTATACATACATTATCAATTTAGTTATTTCAGGAATTTATATCAAGGAAAGTTTGACCTATGGAAGCAAGATATGATAACTCCGTAATTGAGAGGGTTTTTGAAATTCACCTAAGCACGCTGCTTTTCTTTCTACAGAAGGCATAGTTTGAACTCATACCAGCTTTTTCTCTTTTATGAAAAAAATTCCCAATGTTCCGAACATGTACTAACATAGAAAGCTTTCCGTAAAGAAACTTAGTAATTCTGCAATTAGCAGATGGTTTGCCCACTTCCTTATACTCAAATCTGTGGCAGTTAAAAATTGTTTTTTTTTTTTTGAACATTCATGTAAATGTAAAAGCCAGCATAAATATATGTGAAGCCACAGCCTATAAATATTTTCCGATATATTTTTCGAATTTTAAAGACTGGAAATCAGAAATTAAAGAAAATGTTAACAATCCGCTCACTATTTAGAAAACTGATGATGCCATATGTCGTTATATAAATTTAAAAACGATATGGGCCGTATCCAATAGGTAAAAGCGCAATTGAAACAAAACTTCGTTTAGAGATAACCGCAAATTTGTCAGTTTAACAACATGTGATGAAACTCAAGTTAAAAGTTAAAAGTACGCTCTATAGAATATTATATTCCAACCTTGAAGATAGCAGAGTAATAATATGAAATCTTCAATATTTCTAACAAACAGCAAATCTCAACAATAGAGTCCTTTACGCAACTACAGTTAGAGTCATAACAGAATAACGACAATTCACAAGAAATCGCCCAAAAAATCTCGAGGCAGAGAGAAAAGACTGCATAAAATCATATTATCACAAGAGCTCTTAATTTATAAAATCACAGGTTCGTTTAATATGCTATAAGCAAGATTTTTTTATTGATTATTTTTTAGGAATCCTGGAAGCGTAGAAGACAAGCCATGGTGTTTCGTAGGCGACAAATCTTTCGAAAAAATTATAGAACCATGCAATATTCCTAAATGCTCGGATAGCATTTGGATGTACATTTTTACAACGTTAGGTGCTCTTTTAAGTTTTCTGTTCATGTTTATTTTCTTGAAGCTACTGAAGCGGAAGAAAAATAATGGAATGACAAATATTCAAAATGTTTGTATTTACAATTTTAAAAAATCTTATAGAGAACAATTCTTCAATTTTCCGTTTTTAATTTCAGATAAATACGCCAAATGCAGACAAAAATATTTACGGAAACTCACAAGTTAACACTTCACTCGAAATGTCGCGAATTGACACCTCAAATAATGTAGACCAATCATGTGTTTTTACCCAGAATATGGAAAGAAGTTCACTGCTGCGAGTGCCACATTACACTTTGGACGATGTGGAATTCGTTGAAGAGCTAGGGGAAGGAGCATTTGGTAAGAGACACAGTGAAAGAAAAAAAGGTATTATTGAATAAGAAAAATATAAATTAATATCGAAGGATACGTATTAGAGTTCTAACATAGAAATTTTCAGATGAAATGACGTAGATCATCAAGTAATAAAATTAGTATATTGTTTATGATGAAAATAGTGGTACATCTACCATATGATTACTAAAATATTTTTGTAAATTTTCTATATTTCTACAGGCAAAGTATATAAAGGCCAGTTAGTTTCAGCTGGAGGTGATAAAACTTTTGTAGCTGTGAAGGCTCTAAAGGAGAATGCCTCATATAAAACGCAACAAGATTTTAGACGAGAAATAGAATTAATTTCGGATCTGAAACACGACAACATTGTATGCATACTGGGAGTAGTTTTAAACAAGGAACCGTTTTGCATGCTGTTTGAATATATGTCCAATGGAGATTTGCACGAATTTCTTATAGCCAATTCGCCAAATGAGAACAAACTTCTTACGCAATTAGAGTTCTTAAAAATAGCTCTACAAATAAGCGAAGGAATGGAATATTTATCTAATCATCATTATGTTCATCGAGATTTAGCCGCACGTAACTGTCTTGTTGGCGATGACTTAATGGTCAAGATATCAGATTTTGGCTTGTCCAGGGATATTTACAGTTCGGATTATTACAGGTTTGTTGGTTTTTGTTTTTTCTGAAATTAAATGACGCTATGTAGCTGTACAGGGTTCAATCAAAGTCATTGCTACCGGTTCGTTGGATGCCGTCTGAATCGATTTTATATGGTAAGTTTACCACTGAAAGCGACGTTTGGTCATTCGGAGTTGTTTTATGGGAAATCTACAGTTACGGCATGCAAGTATGAGCGATAATGGCTTGTAAAAATTGTGAAATAATTTTTATTTCCTTTTCATAGCCATACTTTGGGCATAATAATCAGGAAGTTATAAATTTGGTGAGATCACGGCAACTTTTAAATTGTCCGGAATCCTGTCCAACTGCTGTATATTCGCTAATGATTGAATGCTGGCATGAACAATCTGTCAGGCGACCGTCTTTTGCAGAAATAACGCATCGATTAAAGGTCTGGTATCAAGGGCAACAGAAGCTTGCGCTTACTACAACAAATAATATTTAATATACTTCGACTGATACTTTTTAAAAAACATAGCAACATTAGTTCTACTAAGCTGTATGACTTTTTATACAATAAAATTAGAAGGAAAAAAAAGAAGAACTTTATGCAATTCATGGAATGTCGATGTTATCACTTGGTTACGTACATGAAACAAAACAAAATTTTTTTTTTATATGTAAAGTGTAACTTTAGAGCTTTCCTTTCTCCAATTATGGGCAAGTTCGTCTGCTTTGATATAGGAAATTTATTCGTAGGAAGGCCAACATGCAATGTTTGGCAACTATTTGTAATGTATTCATTAGCTAAACTAAGGCTTTGAATACTTTTTTACACATAATCCGACTACACATAAAGCAGAGGTTTCCAATCTTTATGCTGCTACCTTTCCTCGGAAAATGATAAAAATGTGTCCACATCTTCGCGTTTTCTCTTTATTACAAATTTGATAATTGAGCTCAATATTCTCGGCTTTAAAAGAAGTCAGCCTTCTTCCAAAAGCAAGCCTTTGATTGAAAACACTTTTTTTGAGGCAACATCCTTTTGTCGGTCGGCCATAGTTTTATCACTTTCAATTCAAGCATCACCTGTTTAGCAAAAATGGGCAGCGCTCGCATATAATACCATTTCATATGCATCATACAATATAAATAATTGTACATTGTTGTTATGCAATTCACATTATGCTTTTACCACAGTAATTCCATGTAACAAATAACTATTCTATATCAATTTCATCACAAGATACTGCAAATTAAAATTTATTAATCTGTAAATGCTTATTTCCATTCATTTGCTATAATAAAAAGAAAATTTTGCACTGATCTTTGCCGATAAATATTACAAGTTATCAATCTATTTCTCCAGTCCGACAACAACCCATTTTCAATAGACGTCGTCCATGTGCCAGTGTATCAAATTTTCTCAAAACATCTCCAACATTGCGACCTGCTGGTTGAACAGAAATATACATCGACAGACATAGGCCGATCGTTGTAATCAACTGTGTGTCTATCTTAAGCCGTTTTCGGCATTGGGTAGATAGACACAAACCTAATATATAGCCTTCGCTTCAAAAGATTTAGGATAAAATTATCATTTATGCTTACATTTTTACGTGTTTTAGTTTAGTTTAAAATTGTATCACTATCACTTGCGAAAGTCTAATGGTTTAGAGAAATGTAATAACAATAAGTTATATTTTTAGCTTGGTGGTACCAGAGGTCCATGAAAGATGTTAAAATTTAAATTTATAGTTACCTAAAATAAATAAATTAAAAATACTGAATTTTATACAATTGTGTAAACAATATGAAGTTTTAAACGAAACTCCATATGAAAAAAAGAGTTTCTACAAATGGATTTTTAATCTTCACTTCGCTTCAGTTAAAATTTCTAACCAATCACTAGAGTAGAAAATTCGATTTGCATCTAATATGATCTTCAATCCATATCCTCTATTGCTATGAGAATAGTCGCACAACTGTAATATTCTCTATCTTGATTCTTTCACCATTTTCCGGATCTTGTCTGAATTTATTAACATACTTTCATCTCTTAGGCGCATCAATAAGACGCCCACAATCATTTCAATTCCAAACTCTTTTTTCAATTCTAATAAATTTTTTTTATCTTCAATCCAATTTTTCTGATGCAAAATTCTTACTTTAAAGACACATGTGCAGCACATGTTTCTGAAATTATGTTTCTTATGCAGAAACCCGTTTTTATATGGAAGAGTAAAAAATCATTTCACAGAAACGCTTGTCGAGACCCTATTTGGTAATTATTCATCTGGCATTTTTATATAAATTATCTTAGATTATTATAGATTACATTTTCACACTTTCTTTCGCTTTTCTTTCAATTTCGGGATAGTGTGAATTATCAGTACCACTTCAACTTTGATTTAGAAATTTAAATCAAGAATTGAGGTCTTATCAGAATTGTTTCTCAAATCGATTATGACAATTCAAATGAGAGACATGCGGATTATATATCATGCTGCACGAAATCAAGAAGAAAAGAATTCTGTGTAAGTTTTTGAACACATTTTCGAGCCTTCAAAGCGAAACGGTGAGTGACAAGTACGATATCAACAACTTCAGCTTTTATACTTCTTAGTAAGCTTGTTTGCGTCACAACCTCTATAAAAAAACTTTTAAGATATTCTTTTCCTACCGAAAAACTACTAACATCGGATACATGCCAAAATTTTTCTTGCGTTTACGGGATTCAATAATATTGATCAGCTCTTTTGTAAGGTAATGTGTATTCTAAAAATAGCGCTTTTGAACGTGTTATATTTATAATGTTATAACAGTTATTCAAGTTACATTAGGTACTTGTTACATAATTAGTTGCTAAGTGCGTACCTGTGATTCCCTTCTAGACGCATTGGGACTCTCTTGAGGAAGCATCGTTTGTTTTCTTTCCTCTGGCGGTTTAAAGTTATGAACTAATGATCCTTTAATTATGTTAAGAGAATTTCCTGCAATAAAAGAAATAATGTCTACGTAGAGAAATGCATTTATATTTAGGTAAGTAAATAAAAAACTTCATAACATTAAGTTCGTACCGCTAAATTGCGTCTTTTAGAATAATGCAGATTTTATTTACTATTCTTAGGCCATCTATTTATAAATTACTTACAGGCCCTTATATTTACAACACTTTAATTTTTCTTTAATGCCTGCTCTTGTCGGTGCGAATATTGCTATTTAACTCTCTTGACTCGACTCAAATTGACCTTCCGCAAATGTTCTACTTATATACCTTTTCGCAAGCAGGTTACCACTACATAAATTCATCGGGGCACTCTTGTGTTAATTTCTTTATCCGCTAAATTCTTCCTAATTGCAGCATGACGCAGATAAAGCCTCACGAAGTGGCTTTCCCTTTCTTTTCAATTCTTTTTGTTAGGATATCAACTAACTTTCATGAAAGCTCAAATCATCAAATATGTGATTTTCGTAACACTATTGAACCCCAATGGATTTCTGGACTAAAAACTAAATTAAATGAATTTCGCAACTTTTTTTGAAGTCGGCTTAAAACCAGTAAATACATTTTGTAGCGAATGAGAGAAACGGACGGTGCATGATCTACCTATAATTGGCATACTTTTGGACCATTTCCGGATGCTTTACATCAACTAAGCGCTTTAATTTCTTTACTTGGGTAATAGCAGAGGACACGATGACTAATTCCCTTGTATAAAGTGACATCGAATTTTTATCGAATTCCGACTTGTTTTCAAAATGCTTACGTTTCACTAAATTAACAAAAATCGTAACTTTTTTATTTTAGATATGTGTAAACGGTGACTTCTTGAACTCATCTCAGCATGGCTTTGAAGGATTAATATTACTAAAACAGCTTGGCTCTAAGATCATCTTTTGTAGAGATACACCCTCCTTACCACTTTAAATTTTAATACAACTTTTTTTGCTAAAATAGAGCTTATAACCTTTGTAGCTAATCTTCAATATTTTTACTACTTCTTCAAAAATGTATTTTTCCAATAACAACAACAACGTAGTACAACTTCATTGGAGACATTCGTTGCCATATGCGTATATACATACTTAATCGGTGTGCTATCTTTTTCTTGCCGTAGTTTGTTCTGCTTGTGAAAGTGCTTAAATATCGTACAAAAAAAAACGAAAGAAAATTGTGTTCATCTTATAACGAATTTAGAATTTGCATCTCCCTAAACAAATATATGGGTTAGCCAATTTTGTTAATTGTTTGTTAATTGCCGTATTAAATTAAAATATGTGTTTTTACTAAATTTTACATTAATTTAAAATTAATAACTTTGTATGTGGAAGTCAACTAAAAACGCATTCTATATTAGTTTTGTAACTGTTACGTTTCAAAAGCTGCGGACATTTTTATATGCACAATGTTCTTCGTTATGTACACACCGCAGGCATTTTATATTTTTTACTTTTGGATTTGGAATGCTATACAATCCAGAAAATATATAATATTGTCAAAAATGTACGTACTATATTTACTTTTTCTAGTTCGTGTGAAGTAGAAGCAGACTGGTAACTAATGATATTTACCGCATCTTTGGTTTTTTATTTTTGAACCTTACGGCACCTGCGGTAAAAATATATTAAAACCCATACTCCGACCAACTTCCCGGAGACACCACAAGTCAGAAGTTATTTGTTTGTTAACAGTTTTCGTAATTTAAAAGCATTTTTATACCTACCGCCGAAGAAAAAGGAGTTATATTCATTTTGTCGAAATATTTGCAGTACGCAGTGAATGTTGTTTGTTTTCTAACAATATTGATATTGGAGCATTTTGTTATGACTACTGTATCGTAATATTAAATTTCGCTCAAAATTACAAAAACTGTAGCAAGAAAACATATTTTTGTTTCCTGTTGGTTTGTGCAAACGCAGGCAGAACAAAGGAAGACCCGAGATACAATCTCCGAGATAGTATGCCTATATCCATCAATGTGGGGAAATAAGACATTGCAAGCAATAATAGCATTAAAGCGTGAACTTTTACCAAATACCAAAAAGGGTGAAACCATGTACACATTCCTGATGCTTTACCTGCCTCATGCAGTTGGCGATTGTCCAGGGGATTAACCACAATTCGCAGAATATTTCGCGGGAAAAGGTTATTAGCACAAAAATGTCACAATGAAATTAAGTGCTGTTGCATAGAAGGGTCTACATGCAGAATGTGTGTGAAATGCAAAACCAGTCGAATCAAGAGAGTTGAATCATGATATTGAAACGAACAAGCCCCGAAACAGCGTCATTGCAGGCGTACGTTCCTGTAAATAATTTGTAAATAGATCTCCTAAGAATTGTAAATAAAACCTACACTATTCCTACAATACGAACTTAATCTCAAAAGGGATTGGATGAGAACCTAAAATAGCTGCGGGCAGCCTTAGGTTACAATATACGTACACGGCTTATGAGTTCTTTGATACCTATTTGTATTCATTACAAATATGAAAAGTTAATAAAACTTTTATGATAAGTATAACATTATAGATATGTCACGAGCAATATAATTTTGCCCATTTTTCTGTCAAAAATGAAAATATATTCGACTTACCATCCACTTTAGCTTTATTATAAGCAAACGGACTATTGGATAAATTTTTGAGTACTTTATTGAAAAGATCCACATTTGTTCTTGTAACTTCCTTCTCATGTTCTAGAAATTTTATTATTGACGCATTAATGCGATAGAACACTTCAAGCGCTTCAACAGAAAGCGTTGTTGGATTGCTGTGATTAAGTTTTATAGGATACGTTGCATTGTTTTCGTAAAGGTAGTTGGCAGCCTGCAAAATGATATAATAATAATTGAATTTATAACTACGGGAAATTTGTATAATAATGTTACCATTAAATAGTGATTTAAATAGACTTTTGGTTCTTCTTTGCGTTTTTCTGATATCTTCCCTAACATATACTGGCACAACCATTTTTCGTCATTGGCATCGGCATTCTCTTCGGGACATGCTGTTGTGTTTTGTAAAGACGTGGCATAAGAAAAACAGTTGAATGCTATATTTAACATTCTGGTTTTCTTTTCTTCAACATTTGAAAACCTAAAAAAAAGCCAAATCGTTTTTTGTTACGTGATAAGGCTGCCCTCTGTTCTATACGTACTTTTCCATCGAAAGATTTTCCGAGTCGTGCTTTAAATAACGTGAAAAATATGAGTGAATAGTATAAGTGAAAGAGCCGTACTCTATCCAAAGCAGAGCCTGATAACGGTTTAAATTAACACAACATTCGAAACAACGCAAAACCTCTTCACATTCTTCCCATAAAATTACGGGACTGTGAGAAAAATCAAATAAATAAATTGATTCATTTTAAGAACTTCTTCACATACCTAATTGCGCCTAATCCATTTAATTTAGTTTCTATTTTACTAGCCTTTGATAAAGCAATTCCAGCCCAAGAATCAAATCTAACAGACGATACTGCCAAATCAAGAATGTAGTATTTGATGGCTTTGAAAAAATCACGGCTTTTAAAGTAAAAATCGGCCAGCAAATAAAATATGCTATTAATCTTGTAAGGCCACTTAAACACTTTCGTCTCTTCCGGCAAGCTTTCTAATTGGCCTTCAATAAACTTTGTAATATGCTCAACAGATTCCGATAAATCTAAATCCTGCGGCATCAATGATATAATTTTTAATAACAGTTGTTCCATATCTGACGATATAGATTCCAGTTTATATGAATTGAATTCTGGCAGTTTTTCTGGGCGATATAGATCAAACACTTGCACAGCTCTTAGCCAGTTAAGCTTCACTTGAGTGGCTTCATGATCTTCCAAATGCCTACATCTAGCCTTTTTTTGCGGGTACTTAAATAAGCAATAGGTCACCTATAATATAAAAAATTCTGATTTCCTTCAAATTGTTGTCTAATTTATTCAATTACCTGTTCGATGTGTTCGTACAACAAATCTCTGCATCCATCGTATATTGGAGCTTTAAGATTCAATGCAATAGCATCTAATATGTATTGCAGAAATTCTCCGTTATCTTTTGAACACCATTGTCTTTTGCCTAAAAATTCATGTGCTGTAAATAATATCGAGAATGATTTTGGAATCAATTCGTTAGCGTCTTCACTTTCGTTAGGTGCTACGTTGAAAATATTAGGACTGTCGTTCTCATCCCTATAAAAAACAAGAAAAATTCAAAAATTTTGAGACGACATATCCATCCAGCCAGAGACACAGATATGAGAAAAATTTTATATTGATGCAAGCAACGATTTTGAATAGATTAGAATCGTAAAAATGTGGATGTCGCATGGACGTTTCACATTTATAACTTAGTACTGAATGTACGCGCATGAAATTTTATCTAAATTTATTGGTAACAGGGCTCACTTTGATACCAAAAAAATAGAAGCACATCTCTTGCAATCTTTGCTTACTAAATAAAACATTGTTTTGGTACCTTAACAGAATTTGATGTAAAACTACCCAAAGTCGTTTAAAATCCAGTTCCTGTCCTTGAGTGTTGTTCTTCTCGAATATTCCATCAAGATAAAAAACTAGGATACTTATAATGTTTTGAACTAACCGAGATAAGCCGTCATCGCTCAAATGAGTTACTGTTAAAAATTATTTCTTTTATTAAGCATAAAAATTATTTTAATAAAGCCTGCTATTATTTCTTACCAGCGTGAAAACCTTCATTTAATATAATCACTTCAATATACGATATAACAAAATTATGCAATTCAGCTAATTGCTTTTGTCTAGATGCTCTTGTTTCAGCCAAAAGATTAGAAATTATGTAATGAAGGCACTTCTCTGACCATATGAAGCAATTCTGAAAAAAAGCATAAAAATTTTTAATAAATTTTATTTGCTTTAGTTCTAGAACCTTCCCAAGTTTATCTCTTTTTAATTTATTTTTTCTTTTACAATATGACAAATTCAAAATTAAATCAAAAAATGACAAAAAGCAAGAAACTAAAATAGTTACATACTACATTATACATTCCTCTCCTCCTACAAACGAAATTAATTGCGGATATTCGGATTTGGTTTTAGGTATCAAGTGTTTAGGTAATATTTCCGGGACTGCAGGTTGCAGTCTGTACGTATGTCCTTTTTTGTTTGTATTTTACACTATATCAGACTTTCTTCAATAACTTTGAAACGTAAAGACATTGTTTGACATGTTTACTCAAAATTTGTTAAATTTTTTGTAACATTTAAATTAGACAACGGATCGCGATGATGGTCAATGTATCACTTGCTATTTTTGAAATTTTTTTTCAACTTTTGCAGGAAGTGGTCATGACATCCGGTAACCGACAATTATCTCGACATATCATTTCAGCGGAAGTGGTAGAGATAATATACTCGGTTCGTAAGCTGCACGAAGTCCCATTGGAACTAATGATAGTTTTTCACTCTAATGCTAGCTAGGATTCAACAATCCTTGCTTTTAGTTGCCTAAGGAAACGCTCTACCATACCACTGCTTTGAAGGTCAACGGAGGATAAACAATGTCTATGTGTTTGTATGTATTGGCATTTGCTTTTGAAAATTTCTACGTTATGTGTCGGTAGATCAGTATGTCTCGAGATTTTTGACATGAAATACGTTGGTTTTCATTCCCCGGCCAAGTATACCTAGCAGCTATTAATCTCCCAGTAGCTTACGGCACGTTTTCTCGTTTCAGATTAAATCCTTCTTTTATTCGTTGTTTGATATTTGGGTGACAATGTTACAATTCAAATCCTTTCCAAATGCTCCGAACAAAGCCCTCGCAAGCACGGTAGATTCAACTCTGATGTATTAAACATCATTGGGATATTGAACAATATATTCGAATTGTCCTGTGATAATACGTTTTGAAACTTTTTAATTGTCTTTTGAAATTGTAGCTTTTTTTTTCTTTTTATGCTGAAAATGTGTTATCGGGGCTTGTAGCAAAATTGGTCCAAGTGAATTCAAATAGTGGCCATGGACGTTTAAAAAAAATTGGAGAACTTCGCATCATTTAAGACAAACAATACAAACAACTAATTATTTCCACATATGTTGACATATCTTAACAATTAAAACAAGTTTATGCTTCTACATCATTCACCTTCAAAAATCACGAAAAGATGATCGCTTCCTTCAACGTATGATTACTCAAACACGCTGGCATGTGCTTTTGAACCTAATCAATAATTCAATTTAATATTTGATATGCTATCATGAATCGACTCATTGCAACAGTGAAAAGACGTATTTGAGAGTTTCTCTTATATGAAAGATTCGTTATTATAGCACTTTTTCTTAAAGTTGTTGTACAAAAACTATAATAAAAATATATATTACCGCTAACGTTAACTTTTCTTTTGATCACCCTGCAATGTCCATTTTGCTATTGTGTTTGCACACCTATTCAAAAATAATTCTAAAATTCAGTTGGTTCTAGAAACCTGTAAAAACTTTCAATTGCAAATGCGTATTTTGAACCACAGAACTTTTAAACCTTACGATTATCATGTCTCTTGAAGTTGTCCTTCCGAGAGAACTTTGATACACAGATGATAAGACCTATTTACAAACGCTTATATAGCGAAACATTTTTACATATATATTTACCTCGTAAGAACATGTGTTCCAAAACGACTGCAGAAGTATCTGTATTTGTACACAGAAATCTTTAAACCAAAATTCATTTTCATAACTATTATTACTTGACTCTATAGCTTTCGTAATAATTTCAGCAAGTTGTTGCCATTCTCCATTTTCAAACAATTTCGGAATCCGATTAGCATCTATTTGTCTAAAATACAATTTGAACTTTAAATTTTAATTGTCAAACAATAGCGTTTTATATAATAATACCGTTGAAAATCATTTTGTAGCCTATCGATATAATCCTTGTTTAAGCAAATATTGCTAAGGTTTGGCAAATGCAAAACATACGGTTCCTCGTCATACGCCGACATAATTTGTGAAATTTGCTGCAAACATGCCAGACATTGTTTGTAATAACCACTGGCATTCAGACGTAAGTATTCCAAATATACTAAACGTAATTCGAAAATATAACGAAGATTGATCTCTATTATCTGACAATTTCCTAGATTAAATATGAGATGCTTGAAAAGATTTTTCCACCTAAAAATAAGTGAATAACAAAAATGTTTTTGATTTATTTCGACTATACACTTCGCTAATGCTAGTAAATTACCTGTCATTAAGCCTGAAATCTATTTCCAAAAAGAAAACACAAATTCTGAATGAAGCTTCAAAGTTCTCTGAAGTTAACTGATTCCAAGTGGATAAATCAAAGTGAGCCCTAAATTGAAATAAAAGTTATATTTATCTTAGAGTGTGAAGTCTTGTACATAACTTATAAGATAAATAAGCATAAATTTTTATTAAGATTCGACAATCAATAAGTGCCTTTCAATTTTCAGGATCCTGTTAATTTGTGTCAAAGGTTAGAAATCTTTTGAAAATTTTTAGTTTTCTTGAAGCTGCTTGAATTTTTCAGTATCATGAGAATCTCCTTTAGGTGCATCCTTCCAACGCGCATATAACAATGTGTCAAAAATTTATTTGCTACATTTTCCCGAACTTTCGAAGAAACGAAACTAATGAAGAGGTACATACTTTATTGAATTACTAATGCCCATTTCTTAATGTTCTAATCTCCAATAATATATAAGATGACAAGTTAAAACATTATACTCGTGTGAGGCGAGTTTTTAAATGCCGTACACCATTCCCCTTAATGTCTTCATCATAAGACGGCATTGTAAATTGTTTCTATAAGTGAACGGATACATAAAGTAGTTAATGTGATTCATACTTAACACAATAAATATTTAAATTAAATCGGTACTTCCGAACCAATTTTAAACAGAAAGTACAGAAAGTTTATTTTTGTAAGGACTTCAAATAGTCCGATGACTTTTGATATTATTTTTCCCAAATTTTTACGGCGAAACCTTAAATAAATGAACTTTTTCCGCCGACTTTTTTAAAGTAAACGGCAATGGTCGTAAAAATGCGTCAGTCCAATGTATGTTTAATAACGTTTATCGTTCGTTTCGTCAAATTTTATCAAAATATCTCGCTAATTAAGAGATTGAACGTTGACATGTCTGCAGATCGACAGGAGTACTGAAATCAATACTCGGAATGGTGTCAAATCAATTTTTTTTGTCAAAAGATGGGCCTAAATAATCTATATTGAAACCGAACGCAACTGCAACCAAAAATATTGCTACTATTAAAAATGTTATTACAAATATTTTTTAGTGAGCATAATAATTATATTAAGTTTAAAAAGACGCCATCAACAAACATAATTTGCTGATATGTTTAAACATTTACATAAAATCTCTTACGTATATATTTCAAATATATCCAAATACAGATCTTTTACTGGATCTGGAATTTTTATATTCCAATATAACGACACACACTTCAACCAGTTGAAGACGAGATGCATTAAATCCGTCGGCTGTTGCTGAAATATTAATAGGAAAATTAAATGTCAGTTCACAGAATAATTGAATGAATGAAAATATCATGTTGAGTCTAAAATAAGATATTAAAACGTATTTTTAAAGCTAAAGAGTTATTAAACGATTTACATGGAATTTTTTTAAAAAGTGTTTAAACTCATCTTGAGTTCTTGTTTGAAATGTTTCTTCCGTGTAAACAATACTGCAATGCCTACAGCGAAACGCAGTAATTTGTTTTCCAATTTCCTCCGCGCTATCCCGAAATGGCCAATTATTCAAGGATATTTTTCTGAAAAGTTACGTAAAAATATCAAAGTAGTTATTATTTATTTTGATCAACAATTTTATTTTGCACTCACTTTGTATGCTTTGAAAATAGTTTCCGTAAATAATTATTAAGGCTTACGTCAATTTCATCACGCTCGGGTTTCTTGCGTGATGCGTATCTTCGACTTTTATGCCAGCCCCATTGTTCAAGAAAATGTAGATCACTACAGCGACGCCTTTTTTTGTTTGTTTCGCAACCATCAGATTTAGCATTTGAATCCGAATCATCATTGTTATTATCGTTTGCAATTTGTATATCAAATTGCTCCGAAACAGCGTCATCTAATTCAATTTCATTTAGTTGAACAGAATTTTGCGCTAATAAAGCAACCTTCGGTGCATCCGAACTAATGCAGTGCACACCTCTAACTACATCCCCTTGATGATCAACATGCATAGGTTCACTTATTAGAATATCCTCCAAATTAAACATAAAAAACGAACTTTTTCTTTCAGAATACGTATCCTTTATAAATTGCCCAATTGACAACCAACTCAAGACTTTTGTTTTATGTGATTGTAATTTTACAAGGGAATTTTCGATATCATCGTTAGGATTTTCTATGCGTAACTCTGCTGGCTTCAGCATTTCGTAATCTCGTAAATGCGTACCTATTATTGGCAAGCAAGAGGTATCATAACTGAGTAAACGGCCTTTAAAAATTGACGCAATTTCTTGATACACTTGCAATGCGTTATTAGAATGGGGATTTTGATGTAACATTTTTGTGGCCCAATTAAAAGCTCCTAACATATTATTTCTTCGGCAAAGCGTCTGTAGCATGCCTTCCTCGGCAAGCCAGTGGGTAGAATTACGGACCAAACAAGTTTCAAAAGCATATTCAGCCAAATCTAGCACACCTAATTTGAGCGCCAGTTGCCCAAATTTATGTAAAGTGAACACATCTGAATCATCTATCAGAACTGCCTAAAAAGCAAAAATTGCTTTATCAATAAATTCCCAATGTTACGAAAAAAAGTGCCCTACTTACGAGTATGTAATGCTGAAGAGCCAATTCATCATCACCTTTTTCCTCCAATAAAGCAGCGATGTGTTTGTGACTGTTGTATCTAATGATTCCAAGTTTATCATTACTACTTTCAGCCAAATTCTACAAGAAAGCAATTTTATATTAATAGTAGGTGCTGACATATTGAAATGAAACTCTTTCTGCGCAACACTGCTCTGTTCAACAGCAGAGGCATCCGATTACCTCGAGGTAATCGTAGTTATTTGGCTTATCTTTATTTGTATATTATACGAGATTGCATTAGTTTTATTGAAAGTCGCTCACCTCGTTTAAAACTTGCGTTTTAAGCAAATCTTTCAGCAACCGCAAACACAAATCTATTTTTCCTTTTGAGTTAAGTTTTATAGCACGAACATACTCAGCCTCAACTACGGTCTCCTAAGAATAATCGTTCAAAATGCAAAATGAAGATAAAAACTTTAAAGAGTATACCTGAGCTTCTTTAGTTAATTCAACTTCTTCTTCCGACACCTCTTCAGGGCCGTCATTATTTAAAGCAACAATTTTAATCATGTCTTTATTTATTTATTTTGGAGACGATGAAGGTTATTGGAGTAAGCGGAAACTTATAGCTTAACTTACGAATTTTATACATGTTTATCCTAACATTAATATTCACTTTCAGGCTCCACCTAAGATCAAATGTAGATTATTTATCCACTACAATATTAAGCCCCCATTAGTGAATAAGGTAAGGTTTTATATACCTTACGGTAACGCATTATGCTGCCAGACTTAACAATGCCTTCTTGCTACTCCACGATTTTTTTACCGATTATAGTATTTCACTTCTAATACAAAACTCTACTTTATGAAATTTACGTTTTATTCCACTCAGTGCATTTACAAAAAGGAGTAAAGTTTCAAAAACTCAAAAACTATAATCAGATCTCTATGTCGTTTAATTACGCGCACGATTTTATTAACTAGCCACTTTTCTTTGCTCTTCTTATGACGATTAATCTACAGATGTAACATTTCTGAGCTAAACAAATTTGTTCGACAATCAATAGACGATTTTCGAATATTGAAAACACATGTCATTTGTCGAAATCGCACGAAGCTTTCTTCTGACTTTCCGACTAAATTTGATTTTTCTTACAATATTTTCGGCGAATTACGAAGACAGAAAGTGTTTGTACTTATCACATAATATTCTTCTGCACATTTTTTTTCTAAAAAATTCATTAATGTTATATTTCTGGTATAAATCATTATTTTTTTTTTTTTTTTTTTTGGTATGTTGAACAGAGATGGACTAAGCCAATAGATTTGTGGCTTATATGTCCAAATAATAAACTGTTGTAATTTTTAGTCACGATTATGTATAAAACGTAACAAAAAAAAAAAAAGAGCGGCAGTAATAACTGGAGGGAGCATGTTAAATGTAATTGTGTGTCTGTGTGTGTAAGTGTGCTTGTTGAGTTCTTGAAAGTCAGACAGTGTTGCAAACTTTGGCTGAAAACGAAAAGGAATGTTATGGTAATTGAAAATGATTGAACGCAAAAAAAAAAAAGGAAAGAGGAGGAAAAAGAAAAATTCTAAAAGGATAAATTGGCTTTTCTAATAAAGCAAGTTAGTTCCCCGAGATGACGTACATTTTTTGCTGCAACGAGATCGAGGAGACAGCCATATAACTTGAAGAAGCTAATGGAATCTCTAATGCCATCAAGCCTGTGACATCTGAAGATTAGATGCTCAGCAGACTCAACAACATTGCAAACTTCACAAACATCACATGGTATAGCGCGAATCACTTTCAAATAAACTTTGTCATAAGTATGACCACTCATGAGTCTATAAAGAATTTTGATTTCCCAGGAATTAAAAGAAGATACAAAAAAGGGTTTGAATTGAAATGTGGGATTTAATTTATAGAAAAGGCGATTGGATTTGACGCGCGCGATTTCTTTAAATTCGTCGTTTAGCTGTTGAAGGATGTGGTTGCGAATTGCCCGTGTTGCTTCATTGGGAGTGTATTTGATGGACAAAATTGTCCCATCAACACGAGCTCTCCCTGCATGAAAGTCGGCTTTTACATTTAAAAAAAAAGCCGCAGTGACCAGGTACCCAAACGAGGTGACACTCATGCACTTGAGATCCATGCAACATCTTATGAATATCAAACACATATTGATTTTCTGCATCTCTTTTATTTATTAGAAGTAGAGCTGACCTGTTGTCAGAAAAAATAACAAACCTTCTGATACCAACCTTAATAGCATGTCGAATGGCGACCAAGTCGAGGAAAGTTCCTGTTCAACTTTAACTCGATGTACTGTTTCAGATAGACGTTTCACGTCCGAGAAGCCAGATACATTATGTCCGACGGAACCGTCGGTGGCATATATATCGTAGCCGTTGTTGTAATACAAAAGGAGCTTTTCTTGGCATAACAACCTCGTACAAGAGAAGTTGACATTTTGTTTTGAGGTAGAGATCGGTTCGAGAATGTTCATGAAGACTCTGCATTTGCTGGTAATGAAATTCAAGGGGGAAATTGAATCTAACTTATCAAAAATATGACGAAGTTTTTGATAGCAAAAAGTATAGCTGCAAGTGACAGTATCACTGAGAGATAAAATTTCCTGAAAAAAGAAAGGATTTATCATCTTGACTTTAATTAACTCTTTGGCAGTGCAAAAAAGGGCTCTTTCGGATACTGGCCATTCACCAGATATAACATTGAGAATATGTTGAGGAGTTGAGGGGGTCAGTCCAGTACAACGCTTCAACATTCGGTTTTCAAATGCTTGTGTACGTTTTTCAATATATTTTGGGAAATTGCAACATATGGAATGTCCAAATTCAATTTTGGACCTGACTAGAGATTTGTAAACGGTCAAAGCATTTTTGGGAGGCAAGCCTGTCTGATTGTTTGTCATGAGTTTGATGATGTTGCATCCAGACTGACAATCTTTGAACGCCTTTTCATAGTGCCCACGAAGGGTTAAGCTGTCATTTAAAATTCTCCCAAGAAATCGAAGAGATTTTACCTGATTAACTTGGGTACCTTTGATAAGAAGTCTGATTTCGCGTTTAGAACCTTTGGCAAACTAGATAGTGTTTGTCTTGCTGGGGTTAAAATATTAATTAAGATCAGCGCATGCATCGAACAACAAGTTCGCTTTCATCGAGAGGTTATTGACAGCTGCTGGAAAAGATGAGTCCGCAGATACGATTAGAAAATCGTCTGCATATTGAAAAATGTGAGTTTTGTCATCTTGAAGATCATGCAAAGAAGCTGCGTATAAATTGAAGAGTATGGGGCTTAAGCAACTGCCTTGTGGGATACCACCGCATATTTCAACTTTTTCGGTACCCATCACCAACACACGCTTGGATAAAAAATTAAGTATCCACAGCGGCATTTGAAGAGGAATCGAAAAGTTTAGGAGAATTCTACCGAGCTTAATCAAGTTGACACAGTCATAGGCTTTGCAGATGTCCAGGGAGAGCATGACAACCATTTTCCCTGCTTTTTTTAAGCTGGCTATGAGAAAACACAGTTACATTAACGCACATATTCGTAGATTTGCGTTTTTGATAGGCGTAAGACCGAGCTGGAATAATGTTCTTAGTTTTCAGGAAAGCAGTTAGTCTCTCCTTAACCATGAGGTTGATGGTCTTTATGAATACAGATATTAGTGAAATTGGTCTGAAGCTACTTAAATCATTTAAGTCTTTACCTGGCTTGGGAATGGGAACTATTTTGATGCAACGCAAATCAAAGGGTATAAAGTTGGTGGACCAGCAGTTGTTAATTGCATGCAAAAGCATGCTAAAGCTTCCTCCAGACAGTGCTGTGAGCATGTCATACTTGACTCCATCACAACCTGCAGCAGTAGCTCTCTTTCTGAAATGTAAAACATACATTAGCTCATGCAATGAAAAGGGTGTGTTACTGATACTACTAAAAGGAATTGAAGGCATTGTAATAGGATTAACAATTGGAATGTAGCTCTTGAGCATATCTAAGTATTTTTTATTATCACGGTCATTCCATACAGCACAACCGCTTAATTTTCGACTAGAATGTCGATGACCATTGATATAATTCCAGAAGCAACGTGGGTTGCCGTTACCACATAACTCTTTAATAGCGATGGCTCTATGTGCCCTTTTCGCCTTTCTAACTGCAGACCTCCATTCTTTCAGTATTTTCATATATTCAATGTAGTTGGCTGGATTGGCATATTTACTCATTTTTTTTCTTGCAGCTTGGTATTTGCGGAAAAGTGTTGACAGGGAAGGATTCCACCAAGGTTTAGGTTAGAAGGACTCAATGTCAGGAAAGTTGGTTCTAGCAGACCTGATCACAGACTGAAAGACACTTTGAATTGATGATAAATCAGAAGGGAGATCAACTTTAGACAGACGGTCCATAAGGAAGTTGCATGAAATGAAATTTTCTATTTTCTTGACGGAATTGTTACAACTGTGGAATATAATGGGGGAGTGCTGACTTTTGCCAATGGAAACATTGGACGTGTTTCAGTTGAAAGATAAAATAGTTGAGTTCGACAAAGTTAGATCCAAGACACTGCTCGCCGTGCGACCGCTCCGGTTACAGTGAAAGGTAGTATTGCCGTTATTTAAGACACTGAAACTGCTGGAATTGATGGCATTTACCAGGATTTTGCCTTTGTTAGTAGAGACTTGATCGCCATACAGGCGGTGTCTTGCATTGAAATCTCCAGCTAGAATCACATTTTGTTCACCGTCAAGAAAGTCGCATAATCTCTGAATCTCATCACGAAAGGTTTGCACATCGAGACTGGGTGGAAAGTAGCATGAGACTATGAAAAGATTCGGTTTCAGGTTGATGGTTTTGATGATGATGATGTCAACGGCAGAGTTATAGGGAATACGTCTGAAATTGACACCTTTCTTAATTAATATACTAACACCACCATAGCCATCATTTCGGCATTTGGTGGCTGAGGCATAATTCGAAACTTTAACTTCGAAACAGTTTTCATCTTTCAGAAAAACTTCACTTAAGATACAAAACTCAATCTTGTTTGAGTTTAAGTAAAAATCTAGAAAAGATAGGTTACGTCGGACACTTTTAATAGTACATTGTAAAAAGGATATCATGTTGAAACTTGAGAAAGAACCCCAGCGGATTTCCTCGCAGTACTGGATGCTCGAACGGGGCAAGAAATAGCACAGACAGACATTGTTTCTTCAAATTCTTTAATAAGATTATGAGGGATCATCGGACGGATACTTTCTTGAATCGTGAGAATTAATCTTTCAAGCAAATAGTTGTTTGAAATTTTCGGTCCAAGAAGGCTTGTTCCAGACGACTTGGGCGGTGTATTGGGAGAAGGCTTGGTGGGTGATTTGATAAGAGATTTGGAGGGAACCAATTTCTTTTTGACGACAGCATTGTATTTATTTTTGGTTAAGATTTTGTTGGCATTTTGATTATCATCCTTGGTCGAAATTGCGGACGTGTTCCCCAGGGGAGGGAAATTGCCGTCATAAGTGTTGTCATCGAGACATTCGAAATAATTTTCGGAAAAATTCTCTTTGACCTCTTTATACGAAAGATTTTTAATCGTCATTATCCTGTTGATGTTTAATTCAATTTCCCTATTAGGGCAACACTTATTGAGAGCGTTATGCTTACCTGAGCCACATGACAAGCACTTCATCGCCTCACAATTTACACATTTCGGAGACTTTTCACAGTTAAAGCACTTGCTCTCTTTAGCTTTGCAAAATTTAGATACGTGACCGTATCTGCCACACTTAAAGCACTGTTTTAAAGTGGGTACAAAGTATTCGACCGGCAGATTACAATAGTTAAATTTTATTGCCTTAGGGAGGGCTCTCCCTTTGAAGTCAATTTTGATGCTGGTTGTGGGAATCCACTCGTCTTTGTTGTTGGAATTTCTTCTTTGGAAACGGACAGCGGACTTAATCGGAATATCGGATATGGCGTTTTTAATTCTATCATCGACACTATATGTGCTTGGGATGTTTCGAATAACTCCAAATCTCTCAGTGAACGACCTCGGTATGTACGCTTTTAAATTCTTTTTATTAAATTCATTATTCATAACAAAATTGTTGGCATTGGCAGCGGAGCTGAAAAGCAGTTTGACTCTACCCCTGCTGACAACTTTTATTTCTTTCAAGCCGTACATACCGAAATCCTTCAAGTAATCATAGAAATAGAGTTAATATTGATGCGATTTCCTTCTGCGCGGACGCAAACAAAAACGACAAAATTGCAGTTGGAAAGGCAATCGTACAAATTAATCTCGAGATTTGGGGCGGCTGCGGCACCCAAATCAGAGGGCTTGTCGGTAGCCTGTTTACTAGGCGGAATTAAAACGTTTGCGTTAGCCCCTCCGTTATCAGATAAAAGAATATTATTCTCTCCCATTTTCGATCTCTTGGTGTGCCCAGTGGCGTTCATGTAAAAATTTTCAAAACAGTCTCTATTAGTAGTTATAAGATCAGACCCAGTCTCCATGGGGAAACGGGCTGATGTTGTTTTGGTTGTTATCACAGGGAACACAAAAAGAAAAAATCACAAAGAAAAAACAAGAAATAATAATTGAATATATGTATTGCTTCTTAATTTTTCTCTCACGAGAGATTCCTCCTCCTTCCCTCCTTTTCCTTCTTTAAAATTGTTTTCTTTGGTTATTTTATTACTTTATTAAACCTCTTTTCCTTTTTTCAAATATTTAAAATCTCTTTCTTTTTCTTTTTCCACTAACACCGGTAAACACAAAAATTATCCAGCTGCCGTTTGCGGAGATGACTTGTTGTGTCAAGTGTGAATGAAATGCGGATGCATAAATCATTACGACAAAGCTTTTATCTAAAAACAATTTGTTTGATTAATTACAAAAAAAACTATTTTTGTGGCTGTATATGCTGTGTATTGGATTTTGTTGGTGCAACAGCACAGTACTACTTTTACAGCAACAACCCCACACAGTATTACTGCAAAGCAAAAACATTTTTTCTTACGTAGGGAAAATGCTTAGCATGGCGTCTTGCAATATAAAATCAAATGTATATTTTTTTTTTTTTTTTTTACTTTAAAATGAAATGAAATATGGCTGGTACGTTGAATTTACAGATAATTTATAAGTTCGGCGGTTATTTGCTATATATATTTATATTACTTTTATTAAATTTTTAACAAAGGATTTGACTTTCTCCAGCTATTCATGTTATTAAAAAAAAGAATTGGCAGCACTATCTCAATAGATCAAAGCAATATGATTGCACATCAGTATTTGCAAACACCCGAAAACCTTTAATAGAAAAATTATTTTCTTTGTACATATTACTTTTTTCTAATATTGACGAAAATGAAGCTAACAGGTGACGAAATGGTTGAAAGGAATGAAAGTCATTGGCGAAAGGTTCGTATCCGTAATCCTAATTTAATGCATTTAAAAATCACTTAATCTATTTGTTTGTGCATATCTATTTGTTCCTACTAGTAATTATTCTTTAATTTGGCAAACTACATAACAAAGTAGTCGTGTCAAAAAGTTAAAGGGGACCATTGCGTTTAGAGCACAGTCTATCGCAGAATTTTAAAAAAAAAATTTCGAATCATGGAATATATTTTTGTGAAATATAACCATCGCTATTGTTTGCAAATAAAAAGCGTTTTTGATCTTATGTATGAAAAGTAGGACAATTTGGTTACTTTACTTTTCTATCGCTTGAAAACACATTTATGCTGAATGTAGTTTTTATTAACCAATAATATTTTTACTAATCTAAAGAAATTTATAAAATTCAATAGAATTTCTATCAATAATTTAGCATCAATCTAACATATATTGAAGTTTTGATTTTTCAATCTTCAAGGCTATGATTGGTCCTCTTCCAGACGATTTTTTGCGGGTTACGAATGTCCAAGGATCTGGTAATAAACGAACGGCTTGTCGTCTACCTATTTCTCAATTTGTAGTAAGATTATTGCACTTTTCCTTACATTATTACTAAAGTTCAGATAAAATTAAAATGTGCATTTTTTCACAATTATAGGCACCTAACCACGTTGGCCGCATAAGTATTACTTGTTCACAAGCTAAACTTGTTCGCAACTATGGAATTACGAGGATGGACCCATATGTGCGCATACGTGTTGGTCACTATGTTTACGAAACCCAAACAGATCCTAACGGTGGCAAAAATCCTCGCTGGAATCGCGTTATTCAAAGCCAACTTCCAGCAGGCGTCAATTCTATTTATGTTGAAGTATATGACGAATGCAATTTTAAGATGGATGAATTAATCGCTTGGTGTGAAATTAAGATACCTGAAAGGGTTTTACTGGGGGAAACTCACGAGCAATGGTATTCTCTAAGCGGAAAGCAAGGTGAAGGGTTAGAAGGAGCCATTGATGTTGTTCTAAGTTTCTGCAATCAACCTATACCATCGTATATGTACCAAGCATTTCAAATGCCATCTCCTTTGCTAATGGTACCATCTGTTAGATCTACACCATTATATGTCACATCTCAACCACCGATACCACCACAAGCAGTACCAACACAAGTGACAGAATCGGAATTACAACAGGTAACATCTTATAAAAATTTCTGATTTAACTAAAAGTGTAGCTAAGTATCATGCAAAGTTTTTTATACGGAACTACAAATATTATGGAGAGTTCCCTAAATTCTTACGTAGAAAGATTTTCCTTCATTGCATACTGTTTGTATACTGCTATTGTCACAATGTGCTGACAATGGCTCATTTAAAAAATCAGGGAAATTTTGTCTTTCCTATTAGGTGAGCACTCAGTAAAGACCATGAATTGGTGAAGCTGAGAGCCAAATATATGTTACGTTTGTTTTTGGACGAAAGCATTTTGGGGTTCTCGGCAAAACTGGGCGCGGAATTGCTGAACACTTCGATGTTGATGTAAATTTTTGCCTTTAAAAGTAACATTGGCATTTACGAATATTATTTATAGCTTATTGAAGTTGATTTCATTTCTGCTGGAATGGAGTGGGCAATGGGTTCTGTCGGCGGTTTTTGCGTGGTTTCTCATGTTATTGTCGAGCATCAACGTTTATCCAACGTTTATCGTTGTACAGAGTCGCAAATTAAATTAACTATTATTATTGCTGGTAAAGTTCGGCACAAATGTTTGAGTCGAAGACATTGTATTGAAAATAGCCGAATTTCGTGATCTTTTCCTACGTAATCACAGTTATTGTGAATAGTTTTTGTTTTTGGATTTAAAAAATGTAATGTAATTATACAAATATATATATATATATATTTTATTCTTAATAGATTAAGGAGATGTTTCCTAATATTGAAGTCGACGTTGTGAAGACAATTTTTGAAGCTAACCGTGGAGACAAAGATGCCACGATAAATTCATTACTTCAATTAAATGAATGATAAAATTATGTGTTTGATGCAAATATTATTATAATAAATGAATCGTCTTTGCTAAAAACGCCGTTTAAGAAACTGCTTACTCGGCTGGTTCTGGTAGTATGAGGACTTTATTTACATTTACTAGGACGTGACGATCACAGCAAACGATGAATAGGACGAGCATGTGATGTAAAAATAAAAAAGGGTTAAGGAAACAAGAAATTTATAAAGGGCTAAAAAAGAGGATTTAAAGAGTAAGTAATATACATATATATGTATAATAAACATATATATATATATATAATAAACATATATATATATATATACACACACACTTATTCACACTTATTACAATTACTAACGTCTAACTCTTAAAAAACTTCTACTTTAATGTCCCTCTACCACATTTTTTAAGTCAGTGACGACATACAATTGACATAGATAGAATTTTGACTTGATATAATTAAGATAGATAGAGACTTTACTTGACACAACTAACATAGATAGAAGCTTTACTTGATGCAATTAACATGTCCAGCATACTGTTGAACGGGGTAGTGAATACGGCAACACGTAATTACCCATTCTTACAATAGAAATAGCTAAGTAGAGTTATATTTTGATAAAATTTAGGGTCTTTATTAAAAATTTTGAAGAAATGCACAGCTTTATATTTGCAATTTTAGTTTTTAAATTACTATTTAATATTTAAGGCAGTGTTTAACTTCTCTACTGCACGATAACTGGAATGTAACTATATTTTTGTTTTTTCCATATGAAAACCATCAAAGAAATTGTTATATACTAATTTACTGGTAACATTGTTAAGATTTCCAGACACTTCAATAAACAATTGTGAAAAAACGTAAGTACAAACGCATATTCTTTTGTTACAACAGTGAGAAGAAAGAAAACTCAAAAAATGTATTAAATTCGCAACAGACCGAAATTCGCAATTTGACCTAGGCATATCCGTCCGTCCGCCTCAACAACATCTATCTAATGTCTGTCGTAGACATTCTTCAAGGCTGGTAATGAAAGAGAGTATAATATCAATTAAAAACTCGTCAACTTACTGCTTTATTTGGCATTTCCACCTGTAGACGATATTTTAGACTTTAGAAGAAGTTAACTTGAAATAAGTAAAATAATACTTTGTGAACTAATTATAAATGTCTTAAATATTAAATGAAAAGGCTCATTTTATAGACACATACACATAGTCGTTCTGGTATAGAAATATATTTATGTTGAAAGCAGGTAGATAGTTAAGGGGCGATTCTTCTTCCATTCCATCAAAACCGTATAAAACATTATTAAATAGTCTTAAACAGGCTTAAACACTTCTAAACACCTTAAAGTAATAGCGGAATTCAACATCAAAACCTTTTTAAACACTATTAAACTGTCTTAAACAGGTTTAAACACTTCTAAACACTCTTAAACACCTCTAAACACTTCAAAATAATAGAGGAATTCAACATAAAAACCTTATTAATCGGATGGCCCAGAATCGGGACCTTGCTTTTTTCGACTTGACTATATTCGAGATTACCTCCTTTATGTCGAATAGTAAATCATGTTTGTTGATGTTTTGTTTGGATCTCTGCACGATGTGGAGGTAATCGTATAACAAGTGTATCTGGTGTCTGCTGCCATCAACTCTTGTCCCACTATAGATTCCGTCTCCGAATTTTTTTAACATACCTTTATTGGACGCATTTCGATCGCAGACGATAGCTCGGACATCGAGGCCAATATCGTCTGCGAGTTGTAAAGTCTCCTCTAGCAGAGTACTTCCGCCCAATGGGTAGGAGAGGCAGCGGGGGTACTAACTCAAAACTATGTTGAATCACATCAGTAGGCTCTGCAAAGTATTTGCTATTTAAGCTTTGCAAAGATGTGCGTATTTTTTGTGTTTATATCATGACCCTATCGCATGTTTTCCGGCCTGGCTCGTCGGATGGGATGGGTAAAAAAAATTGTAATTAGTTTCATGATAATTTATTTGTTACGCTACAAATATTTCATTTTTTTAAAAAAACATGCTTTTAATTTGAAATTTTTTCCCGGATAAATACATTGTTATGCCCTATCAATACTGCTTTTCACTCACCCTTCGGTCACCCCCAGGAAGTCTCACCAGTTACTTAATATTTTTAATAATAACGCATTTTTTCTATTTTTCCAAGAAAAAGAAATAAAAGTAAAAATAACAAAACGAAATTATTTAAGTTAAATTGAATTAAACTAATTTAAAATCTAAAAAAAAGTTTCACAATTCAAGGACATTTATGTTTCTTTTTTCCTTTTTGTTTTTAGAAGAAGTATATCAATTACAATTTATAGAATGTAAAAATTATTTTTAATTAACATCACTTAACAACGGATACTCAGGTGTATAATAGGAAATGTTATTCGCGAATAAAGGAAAATTTAGATTAATTTAATTTAACAAATCAAAAGAAACGTACCAAATCAAACAACCACGTTGATGCGCATCGCCGCAGCTAAATGATTTTTTTATCAGATTATAAATTTTAAAATTTTGGATAATAAGAAAAAATACTAAGAAAAAAATACAAAAAAAATTGTCGCTTATTGAATCGATGAGACATGTAACCGCTTAAAAGATGGACATTTTCAACGCCTTAGGGATGAATGGTAAAAAATTGATCATTAGAGCCACGTAATTATTTCAATTACTAACGTGTGAGTGGACCAACTGCGCAGAATTTGAATTTTTCTGTATTTTCTGCTTTTGAATTATAACTTGCATGTTGTTAGGGCCGAAATTCATAATATAGACTTTTTCACAACATAGTTATATAAATTTTCACTTTTTTGTAGTTTTTTTAGCAAGAAGTTTCTGTTATTTTTCCTTCTTTTTTCTTTTGAAAAAAAATATCAATGAAATGATGGTTCTCTTTATTATTATTATTATTATAATTTTAGACTAATGAAATAAATTCTCAGACTAAAAGAAGACATTGAGCACTAGCAACACAGGCTATCGGCTCTAATTTAAATAAATGTACATTAGATAATGAGCTTAGTAGTATTAATAAAGTAATATATTGAATTGATATTCTGTTCTGAAGCTGATTGTAGAATGTTCAAAGGGATAATCGTCCCAAATGGAATACTTCTTGCCAAGGAATAGTTGAGGCAGTCGCAGAGAATGTGCTTTATAGTAAGAGTTTGTCCACAACAGCAGATTGGGGAAGAAGACTTCTTCAGGATCCATTGGTGAGTTGCAATTGTATGACCAAGGCGAATTCTCGAAAATGTTTGGATCTTGGTTTTCTAAACATTTGTTGGATATAAAGGTGGAGTTAATTGAGGGTTAAGAATAGTGTTGATGATGTAAATTTCCTTCCGCAATTTTCTCTTTAACTTTTTTCCAATGTATCTTTGAAGATCTAACTTTTCCATGACATCATCCATAATTAGAGGAGCAGAGGCAGCATACTTTGCCGCTCGATCAGACTGCTCGTTTTCCAATAAACCGACGTGACTTGGTACCCATAACATTTTAATTTTTCCATCGGGTTTTGCAATTATATTCCTTAATTTGTTGATTGTGCTCCATCTCGAAGTCGAAGGGTTCCGAATAGCTTGTAATGCAGACAAACTGTCGGTAACAATGACGGTTTTGAGTTTGTTTTTATGGGCAAGGTTCGCACCGTGGAAGATAGCTCTAGCTTCGGTTGTGAAAGTTGAAGTACCTTCGTGAAATATGTGATTGAGAAGAACCTGTCCTGTAGCATCTACCACGGCACAAGCAGGAGGCAGACCAGGAGATTTTGAGCCGTCTGTGTACAAAAGATTCCAAACAGTACTCTCCAATACTTGGGTTTTTTCAGCTATTAGATTCCCGAAGACGCAATTTGGAGTATCTTCTTTCTTGTGCATAGACAGCGAGATGTCAAAAGAGCAGTCTTTCAAAATCCGTGGAGGTTTAACACCAAAAGAGCGGAAAATTTCTAAGCGAATGTTCAACTGCTTTGCGACCTACAAACAATAGTCAATTGCAGATGGTGTCTTTGGAATTTTCTTCGCAATAATAATCTTTCTCACGGCATCGCCGAGAATAGATTTGTTTGAATTAAGAAGCTTGGGGTCTGTTTTGGCTTTTAACTCATAAAGTCTATTTTCTAAAATTGGGAGACCAGTTTCAATTATAAATTACTTACGGGCGTGTTCCGAAGAGCGTGACAACTTGCTCTGACGGCTTGGTGCTAAGCCGGTTTAAGAATGTTGATATTAGATTAGCATTTTAGTAAGATAAGTAAGTAAGATTTTTAACCGAAGACAGTGTACTTTCCAATGATTTTTGTTGGAAAACGTGAGCCCGAGAATATGGAGCGTCTGCACGTTTAGTACTGGTAAGTCATTAATATGCATCAGTAGATTTCCTGCATAGCATATCTGCTTTCGACAAATGTACATTTCCTTAGATTTTTATATGGAAATTTTAGTCCCTGACGAGTTTGCCCTTGCGGAGATATCTCGTCCAATAGATTCGAGGATGTTGATTGCCTTCGTGCTATCTTTTTCTTTTGTAAAAATGTATACATCGTTCGCGTAGAGACAATGTTCCACTCTTGGTACACGGCAAAGAATTTTGCTAATTTCGTTGAAGGCAATCTGGAAAAGCGTGACAGAAAGAGGAGATCCTTGTGGAATGCCATTCATTTGCGGAAACGAATCAGAGAGATGATTGTTAATTCTAACTTTAAACCGCCGATGCGACATGAATGATTTGACGTAGTTACAAAATTTGGGTCCAACATTCCCCGCTTGAAACTAACTTGTTGCTTTGTTATCAGGTTCTTGGACTCAAGAAACCAAGATAATCTAGATGCCATAATCTTTTCCAATACCTTTCAGAGGCAAGATAAAAAAAAGATTGGGCGATAATCCGATACGATGGAGACATTTGTAGACTTTGGAATTGGAACAACTGTAGCCAGTTTCCACATGTAGGGTATATGGCCACTCAAAACGGAGAATAAATTGCAGAATTCTTGCTGAGAAAACGATTGCGAAGGTGAGATATATAGCGAACGCACTGTAAATTTTATGTTTAACATTATTTGTATATTTGAGCTTAAATTTATACGTCTGTGAGGTATACTTGGTTTTATAAAAACACCAATTCCTTGTTTGGAATATAAATTTTGGTCAGCATTCGTGAAGTATCCAGTATACGATTTGTGTGGAATGCGATTAAAGGAGTTTCTACAATGGGTCTCTTGAAGCGATAAAAAGGTTGGATTAAAATCACTTATGAGTGTACGGAGTTCATCAAAATTATTAATAAGTCCCTTAATGTTCCATTGTAGAATTTTAAAAACTTTATTTAATTGTAGTGACATGAAGTGGAAAGTAGGTTAAGTTGCCATGTCAGCGTCTCCGTCAAAAATGTCACTATAAGAATTTCCGTTGAATAATTTGTTCTTACCAGCAGAACAATCTGTACTTCGATGGTTGCGTAAATTTGAAGTGCAACGAGCGGACACACGTGAATAATTTGAAATTGAAGATTGATTGAAGGATGAAAGATTGGATTCCTTACGGCTTGTAATTTGTTGAGCATAGATGAGCACTGTTGATTCTGGGGGATTTAGTTTATTAGATTTTGGCATATGTGTTGTTGTTTTAATTTTTTCAATATTTGCTGTTGTTTTGATTTTTTCAATATTATCTTTGACGGGTGGTGTGGCCGGTTTCGCAATACAATTTTTGGTTAATAGTAGAACATGTTTTTTATTTGAAGAAGTTGGAGTTAAAAGCTTATTAGGCTCGATTTGTGAGGCGACAGCAGCGTAGGTATTACTTTTGTTAATTTTTTGGTTTCCAGACGAATTCATTTCTCGGTACATGCGTCGCGCTTCACCCATGCTACAGTAATTTTCTGTTTTGATTTTTAGAATCTCACGCATTTAAATAAAACGTGGGCATTGTTTGTCTAACGTCGAGGGTTGATCGTTGCAGTTTAAGCGTACAATTTCCTGCATGTGGAAGAAGACCACTGTTAGCACAAGATGGAGTGCTGTTGCATCTTTTCGCGTTTGACCCAGGCGTTGGCAATTTTTACACCTCATAGGATTTGGAATGTAGAGTTCTACTTTACATTTGTACCAAGCTACATCAACCGTTAGCGGTAGCCGATAGCGGTCAAAAGACAAGATAATTCTTCCTGTAGGGGAGCGGATTTTTCCATCGCCATTTAATTTGGTGAATTTGTAGACTTCAGTTACTCCTTGACTGCCCCTTTCGCGAACAATTTCATCTTCCGGTACATGCTTTAAGCATGGGGCGTAAACTACGCCTTTAACCGAGTTCAGTTTGTCATGCAGTAATGATTTTGATTTTATGAGCTTTTCGGTTGCGCTCGGGTTCCTTGCGAAAACAAGTAAATTCCCATTGCGTAGAATCGATATAGAGTCTATATATGTTGTCATGCTATCTAATGCTTTTTTAATAGTAAAAGGGCTGATTTGCGAAATTGTTATGGAGGGATCAGTTGGAGAAATCGCAAGATATTTTTTGTCAAAAGAAATGATGCTATTGGTTGGCAACAATGGAAATTCGGAATTTTTAATTTTTTTTCTTTGGGGGGATACGTCTGCTAATAGGTGAAATCTATTTGAGTTTCTATCAGGCGGCCCCGGGATCATTATGCCTTATGGTTGTCTATTATTTAATAAATTGGTAAATAACCACTCACTTGAAAAGATTTGGGAACTGCTGACGATAATGACAATTGTTTTCAATACTTTATTCTTATTTTTCTTTTATGTTTTTGTTTTTTTTTTTGATTTTTTTATTATATTTACAGAAAACAAAAGCAGATATCGTATCTGCGGTAATCAGTTTTTGCAAAACCACAGAGAACACACAAGTTAAACACACAAAAACACTGAAGACAATTAAAAAATCGCAGACGAAAAACAAATACGCACTACTCCGAACGCACGTCGATGTCAACTGTTCTCTTTAAAAATGTAAGGAAAAACCAAATTTCAAAATCTCCAAAAACTGACACATCAAAACTGAGTATAATCATTTCAAGTGAGCACATAGCGGTTCGTTCGAAAAACACAAACCCTCGACTCACTAAATTATCTTTCTCCATCCCCCAGGAAAACTCAAATTTTTTTTTTTCGTCTGACAAATAACTACTTGTTCTTTTTTTTATTTTTTTTTATACTACAGTACCTATTACAGCTCTGCGCCGCAAACACGAGCACACCGTCGTTGTTGTCGCCTCTGCACACACGCGGCATCCGCAGAAGAGGACGGCCTCTCATTATCCTCCTGGATTCTAACGGCTTTCATTTCGAACCCCTGGAATTCCTTCATCTCACTCAATGTCCATATCACCTCGGCGGCGCGCTTATATCCAAGTTCATGCACATACATAGGTATTCGTATGGAAGGAAGGCAATCGGATCCCAACCCAAATTCCTAAGGGCAAAAAGCAAGAATTGCTTTTGAACAGATTCAATTGAACCCACATAGCACCTATATGAAGGAGACCACACAATGGAGGCATATCCGAGTATAGGTCTAACCAAACACATGTAACAAACGTAATCTGTGGTCAAAGAGAGCGCCTAAATCTGCGAATAAATCGACGTCCTCCAACTTATGAGTATCAGTGAAATACTGAGTAATGATTTACATTTAGTTTCAAAAGAAGCAAAGAGCACCGTGCAACCAAAGTCACTTTGAGGCTGATGTGATTGCGATTTTACAGAGAAGGAAGAAAAAAGTTTCACATCATCTGGATACATTAAAACCTGACTGAAATTAATCACCGATGGGAGATCATTAATGTATAAACTAAATAAAATGGGACCTAAGTGGCTGCCTTGAGATACGCCAGACGTCACGAGGAATTCATCCGAGGTAATGAGGTTAAATAAAACCCTGAATGATCTACCATGCAGATAAGAGCTTAACCATTCCACTAAGAAGAAAGGTAAGCCAGAGGTTTGGAGTTTAAAGATCAGTAAGTTACGGTTAACCAAATCAAACGCTTTGCTTAAATCAGTGTACATAACATCTGTGCGAGAGTCACTAGAAAAAGTCTTGAAAACATGACAACTCTAATAAATTGGTGACCGTACATCGCCTTTTCCGAAAGTCATGCTGGTGTGGAGAAATATACGAACTAATGGCAAAGGCCAAATGCTGAGTCACAATTCGCTCAAACAGCTTAGGCAAGACACTCAACTTGGCTATGCCTCTGTAGCTCTCAACAAGTTGTCTACTTCCACTTTTGCGAATAGGAACAAGGAAACAACTCTTCCAACGCAAAGGGAAAACACTTAAATTCAAAGACTGGTTAAAAATCTTTGAAATAACACTATATAAGTCGGCAGCGCAAGATTTAAGTACACAAGATGGAATTCCATCAGGTCCAGGCGCACAACTGTGTTTTAGAGATCTCGAGGCTTTAAAAACGTCATCTTCAGCAATAACCAAATTAAGAATTGAAACCAAGTTAGTTATAGGATATGGGTGGTTTGCGGATAAATCAGAATTAGCAGTCGCAAAGTTTCGTCGGAAGTACTCAGCAAACAGATTTGATATTTCAAAATCATCCGACGAATCAGAGCCATTAAAAGAAACATACAAGAGATGTGTGGAAATTCTTATTTTTGAGTTAACAAATTTAAAAAAGCATTTAGGAGTTGCCTACAGAGAGGATTTAATGAATTGAAGGTATCTGCAGTAATAATCGTGGTTGAGGAAGTTAAATCTATGCCTTGCCACCGGGTAAGCGAAATTTTCTGTTCTAGTAATATTTAAATGTCTTATTAAACCACGGGGCACATCCGCTTCGAGGTCGGCACTGCTTGGTCGGAACAGGTGCAGCAATAGCTAGATTTAGTGTATTGTAGAACGATGACAATAAGTTTTCATTACTTCTAGTTGAGAAATCAAACCTTATATGTGAAAGATGATAATTTTGCAATACAATGTTGATTTTATGAAAATCGTAATATTTATTTGAACAAGTTGGATTTGGACCGTTAAAATAGTTCAATTAACTATCATGCTTTTGATGAAAGGAAATTCACATTGGTGGATGATAAGGATCCTCAGGTAAACTAAACGGAAGACAACGATTAACGCAAATGTCAGCAAAATTGGCATGGCAAAGATCAAGCAATCTACCATTGCAATTAGGGGTACCATTGTATTGAACTAAATTATGATCAAATAATTCATTAAAGAACACAACGGTTCTACCAGATGTTGAGGTAGGAATCAAACAGCCAGAACTATCACTGTAACACCAAGTGACTTGAGGCAAATTGAAGTCACCCAACGCAATGACTATATCGGTAGGTTTAGATTGCTTGGCCACTTCACAAATGAGGGCGGCCTGTTTCTTATATGGAGATATTAGAATTTGGGGGAATATAGAAGCAGGTTATAAATAGATGTTTATTAGGCATTTTCGCACGAATGGCGATAATTTCAACTTCAGGAGAAGTGGCAAATTTAATTAAATTGGACGGGACTGACGCAGATATGGCAATTAATACACCACCACCAATGCGATTCACTCGACCATTTCTAAAGACTTGGAAAGAATTATGAAAAAGTTCTGACGAATGAAGATCGGGTTTTAGCCAAGTTTCAGTGAAGGCCAAACAGAAAAACTTCGCGCTCACTGAATTTAGAAAAGTAGAACGGATTTTTGAATTTAGGCCCCTAACATTTTGATAAATGAGAGATAATGGGCCTGAAGAAACATTTGGTTCTTTGAAGGCGACAGGACTACTGGTTTAGTATTACGGAGTCGATCACGGAGGAAGAATTCCTTTATTAAAGATCCAACTGGCCACAGTGGCTTATCTAACAACATATCAATGTTTTCAGTCGGAACAAGAATTTTAAAAGATGCGATTGCTCTAGATTGAGACGGAGGCCATTTAAAAATACTAACCCGCTTTAAATCGATTGATGGGGCTTTCGCCGCCAGATAACTTTTTATGTTACCCATCGGGTGATGTATCGGGTGCAGGTCTTGACACAAATATGGCTTTTCTGGGAGTAATTGCTGTCAAGCAAACGTTATTACAGCTAGGAGTAGTAGGGTTCACAACAGGGGAGTTTTGAGTTGGGGAGAATATAGATGGGGTTATCAATGGAGCAGCTTGTGCGACATGTCCAGTTTGGTGACCAGGGTTCACACTCGAACAGCCGGGGGGAAAGGACGATTTATATTGCTCTTTATTAGTTTTATACAATGACGCTTGAGTTGAGTGAGTGACGCCACTAGGAGGCGGAACCCTTGCCACTCCAGCATAGCTTAAACCAGAAGGACTTGCCGGCTTATTAACAACTTTTTTGTTACAGACTGACTCAGTCATATCAGAAACGCTGACGTTCTTTGAGGACATTATGGAAGCGCTAACTTACACCAACGAATCGGACTTCAGAGGAATTAGAGCTAACTTACCATACGCTACGCTACGAGTTGTGATTTTACTAGCTTGGGAAGAAGACGAGTGCTCAATAAAACGACACTCATGAAACCTAGTCTTAACGATCTAAAACTTTTCACACAGGGAGCAGAGGTTTTTACTCAATTCAGAGAAGCTACTCCTCGTCTCCGTGAACAATTTGTTGAAGGCAATGGCCCGCTTACTACAATCATTACATGACCATCGCAATTCCTTCGAGTGGTCAACGACTGCATCAACAGCACGGCCGATAATACACGCACACTTTGCATGGCCAAAGCGATCGCAAAGCCAACACAAAACGAATCTTTCAGATTCCGTATCCGTTTTCGCCCGACAAGGTGTATATAAACACTCCATGTCCAATCTAAAAGACAGAAGTGGATTGTGAAGAACAGGCAGAACAAATTGCAATAAATCCTCAACACAAAGTTTATCAACCAATTTGAGCAAGACTTCTACGTTACGTTGACACTGTAACAAGAGATGAAAAGCAAAACAAAACTACAAACAAAAAAATAAAAAAACAAAAAAGGGAGAAGAAAACCAAAACAAAAAAAAAAGAGACTTGTATCAGAGCTAAATTTTTGTTTGCAAAGTTCCAGTGAATCAAATTGTAAAGAAAAAACACTTCTTGTACTTTAAATTCACTCACTTTCTTCTCACAGTATATTATAAATTTACACACAACCACAAGAAATTAAAATATTAATTGCAGAAAAAAATATAGACGACTATACCGCGCGCAGAGTTGTCAAACTTGATGTTCATGAAGTCTATTGAAAATCTTTTTTTTCTTTTTTGAGATATGGAGAACGAATGAAGTAAGCCAACGAGATACGTCTCGTATACATACATACGTCCAGACTGACAGCAATTTTAAATTTCAATGCAAAACAATGGGTGAAGAGTAGAAATTCTATATGTGTAAAACAAGATTTTATTTGGTTTTTTTCTTTTGATTTGTTTAAGTTAACTGAATGATGAACTGAATGATGTAAGTTGTTCTTTTGCGCTTAAATTTGGCAAGAAGAAAAATTGGTTCTCGCAGTCATCCGGGCGTGATTTCTCCCAATTTTACCCTAGAAAGAGTGAATTTCATTTTCTTTATATACAGTTCTTACCATTAAAAAAAAAAATTTATTAAAGGATTTTACTATTTACTATAAAAGCAAATTAAAGCTATTCCTTTCAGAAATATAAATGAATTAAAACATCCAATAAATTGTTTCACTTTTTATTATATGTAAAATAGTCTGGAGTTGACAATAAGACAACAATGAGTGAATATAAGATCGGAAAGCAGTTCTTGTTTTATTAACTGAAAGTGAAAAGGAAGAGAGAAAAATTAACAATTGTATAAAATCAACGCCACAAAAACTGTGCAAATTGAGTACATAAGAGAAAAAAAAATGATCTAATTAACATTGAAAATCGATATAACTACAAAAAAAAAAAAAAGAACAAAAAAATAAAACACGCAAAAAAAATCAATCTAAGATGAAAGCTAATAAAAGTACAACTAGAAATCAAAACTCTAAGCACTGTCAAAAATAGATATATATAGTTTAAAGCAATTAAAAATAGTTTAAATAAATTCTGAAAATATTAAATAGGTTGCAAAGCAGATAAAAGCGCATAAATCTTTACTATTCACAATTGTCTTCTGCCGAAAGGTGCTGGGCTTTAAAACGAACGTATTTTGCAAGAAATTGGCTGAATATGTTGTGTATATGCCGGCGTGTGCCCTTGGAAAAGCAATAAAAGCAACAACAACGACATCATCAAAAACAAAACACGATGTGTGGTTCAGGAAAAGAAAACCAAAGACATCGTAACGAAACCATCTAAGAAGTCCTAAAAAACGGGCAAATAAAAAAAAAATTGTTTTGTTTGAAAGAAAAATTTTAACAATTTTCTCTTCTTACAGGTACTAGCGAAAAGTTTATTAGAAGAAAGGAAAACACCCGCACCACCACCATCAATAAAGACAACAATAACAGGTGACAAATTTAAAGAAAACTTCCATGCTGTGAGTTACAAGAAGAAAAGTTAACTGAATAGGCTATTTCGCCCCAAGGGCAACAAATAGCTAAATCTCAGTTAAGTTGATTGACGTGTCATTGGTAAAGTTAGCGCCAAATCGTGAAGAATAGGTATGCCGAGTGAAACATAAAGGAGAACAAAATTTTTAATAGTCCTTATCCAAATATATGACTAAACTTTAACTGCAGTAGAAAATTTGAGAAAATATTTGACCCCTCGGTATTTTGAAATACAGGGGAAAAATTGACTTCATAGTCTGATAAAAGCGAACATTTAAATCCATTTATTTCCACGATAAATAAATGAAAAATCTCTGTGAAATTTAATCACTGGTTTTTTTTTGGGAAAATTAGTTCTAAATAACGAATAAAAATTTATTTTTTTTGTTAACTGTTAAAGCGATCTCGGTTACTCCCCAAACTCATTTTAACTTACTTAACTCAGGACGGCAGGGAGTGAACGAAAATACGGTTACGTTGTCGCTACTATCCGATCGATAGTATTTAAGATTACAAAATAAAAATAAAAAAACTCGGTACGTCTGAATTCAAGAAAAAAGTTAAGCATTATCAAGGATCGATTTATACTCGCTAAATAATTATACAAACCATTTGGAGGTGGTTTCTACTTAAACCAGAAAATCGGGAGTAGTTCATTTCTGTTTCCTTTAATTTCGCTTTTCTTTTAACATTGGTGGAATGAATAATTCCGATATAACAGTAAATATGTTGCTTTACAATTAATATTACTAATTAATTAAATTATTTAATAGTATTACATCTATAAATCCGATTTTACGTACAGTTTAAGGTACTTATAAGATAATAAGAAAAATAATTTAAAAAAAAGAAAAAAAAAAAAATATATATATAGGCATAGGTTACTAACTCCGTTTAGAAATTTGTACGGGCCAGAGAAACGAAATAAAGTAATCAATATTCAGAGCGCCCAAGGAAGTTATTCAATTGTGTATCCCCCTTCGACGTCATGATGTCCACGTTACGCGCAACTAACTAACGTACTGGGTTAACTACTTGCGTAGGGACGAGCTCCAAGCCTGCTTAGGGGAGTTCGACCTGGACCTTACGGGTACTGTGCAAGAGATGAGAAGGCGCTGGGCCCAATTCGTAAACCAGGAACCCAAGCTCGAGAACTACACGTCTGTTAGAACTAAAAAAAGGACTTGAGGCCCTCACCAGACAGCGATCGCTTTTTCGAGCGAAAAATGTAGCCGACGAGCTACCAACGAACG
Organism: Glossina fuscipes; assembly: GCF_014805625.2. Taxonomy (NCBI): domain Eukaryota; kingdom Metazoa; phylum Arthropoda; class Insecta; order Diptera; family Glossinidae; genus Glossina; species Glossina fuscipes. The sequence continues at coordinate 9,079,911 of NW_023998464.1, read as the reverse complement.
AGAAGGGATTCTTACACCCACCGACGAGCGCCGAAAGCCTGCACGTACGATTTGGAGGCTATCCCAACAAGGAACGCGTCACGCGAAATTCCTCAAGAAACGTATCGAGAAACCCAGACAAGCGTTGGACGGCGTGACCCACCGAACAACATAACGCGGGCGACGGATCCAAGCCCGCAAGAGAGGCGAATAAATACGGCGGCGACGTGTCGGCGATGTGCCCAAAGCGCACATCACCAGTATAATTGTCCCCAGCGGCGTACGACACCAGCCACGCGCGCTGAAAGATAACCTAGCGACCGATTTCGAATAGGCAAAGCCCATTCCAAGTCTTCACCCACAACCAAGGGTAAGTCAACCAATTGCGGGTCCCACAGTGACCAACGTTGACTCACAACCATTACCTACTGGCCAACGGTCCGACATCCCAATGTCGGAAAGGCAAAGGTGCATGAGAGCTGATGGGAACGCTTGCCAACAATTGGTAGACACCACGTCGCTACGCCTACGCTTTGATGACAACCGGATCAGCGCAATCGTTATAATCGCAGACCGACGAGTCAATGCCACAATGGACACTGGTGCGACCACCAGTTTCATCGCCGAACTCCTACACCGAGAGATCGGTACCAGTTAAACGTTCACCTAACCGACGGAACCCTATTAAAGACTAGCATGGCGTTTATATGTCCGATCGAATTTGGAGACCCGACCACACACCTTCGCCCTGTCGGTATGCGTGGAGCAGCGGAAACGTTTCTGCTGGGATACAATTTCCTCAAGGCGTTTGGGGTCAAGCTGCAAGGGGCGAACAAAACGGCTGCGTGCCGACCGAGTGGGCCTCCCAGCCAAGTACCTATGGCGGAGCTTGCAGCTGAGATGATACGGACTCCGACGCGTAAAAGGGCCAGTGCGTCTCCCGAAAACCCGCAAACCACAATAAATGATCACTTCTTGCAGCAGGAATTGCCAAAGTTTGCAAACTTGAAGGGAGTCACCACCATCGCCGAGCACAAGATCATCATGAAGGACGATCGACTTTTTAAACTCCGATATGCCACCCGAAACCCGGCCATGCAAGCAGTGATCAACAAGCTGATCGCAAATGGACAAATCGATCCCGCCAGGAGCCTGTACAACTCACCGATTACCCTGGCGTACTTGGATGAGATTGTCAGCGGAAAGACGCTGAGCAAGTACCTGGCTACCCTACGAGAGGAGGTCGCCTAAGAGCTGCCAATCTACGAATTAACATGGAGAAGTGCGAGTTCGTCAAGAAGGAGTTGAAATATCTGGGCCACGAGATTACCGGGCAAGGGATCCAGAAAAACCTCAGCCAGCAGCGAGATGCCGACACCCACGAGTGTCCGCGGCATCAAAAGGTTCATTGGCATGGCTTCGTGGTACCACCGATTCGTACGAGAATTCGCAGCCCTCTCGAAGCCGCTCACCGAGCTGCTGAAGAAAGGAAGACATTGGCGCTGGATGGAAGATCAGCAAATGGCGTTCGAAATTTTGAAAACCAAGCTTACTCTGACCCCTATTTTGGCTTGCCCTGACTTTATGAAATCCTACACTTTGCAGACGGACGTCAGCGTCACGGGGTTACGAGCCGTCCTGACGCAACAGATCAACGGAGAAGAACGCGTGATCGCGTATGCCAGCCAAGCCGAGAGAAACTACACGGCCACAGAGAACGAGCGTTGGGCGATAATCTTCGGCATCCGAGAGATGAGGCCACATCTGAAAACTTACCACTTGCACATCGTGACCGATCACCTATCCTTAAAGTGGCTGAATTCCGTGGATAACCCTATCTGCTGATTAGACAAGTGGGCCTTGGAATTATACAGTACAACGATAGACGGGGTGATGTATATCATCACCGTTAGCCACCGAGGGGATTGGGCGGCGAAGCGGACCAGCCCCCGTAGACCAGCCCAGGCGTAGACGCTAAGCACCCGCTCCGCGCAGCCCTCCCACCGACCGGAAAGTAAGTTAGGATAAAAGCATTAAAATAGAGTAAGTTTAAGTTTTTAAAATAAGTTAGGATAATAGAACTAGAACTTAAGTAAGTTAGGACAAGTCGAGGTTAAGTTAGGATGCTAAGTTAGAAAATGAAGGAGTCTATAGGGGTGGTGGAAAAACACTAGTCGAAGTCGGTGCTAGGACATTTATTTATATTTGAAGTAGAAAAGAAAACCCTGATCTCAGTCATTTACTAATCAAATGCATCGAAAATTTAAAGTGGAAGTCTAAGAATTGTAAAACTGATTGAATTGAAACAAAAATAAGATGAACTGATTCAAAGAAAGTCACAAGAAGAAATTCTTTGTGAAAAATAACCTGGAGCCGCTGAGCTACCCCAGCAACCGGTTACGGGCAATGTCGGCCCTCATAATACATCAATACTCATTAATAGTCGTCAGTTGTCGACAATCTTTTGTAACTTTAATAGAAAAATATTTCCAAGCTTGTCAAACTATTGTCCAAAAAATGAGAAAATTTTTAGCAATAAAACGGAAAGAAAGTAAGTTTGTTTCTGATAATGAATTTAATACTGAAAACATTCACAGTAACTTTAAATGAAGAGAACGTGAAGTATCAAGTTGTAAAAGCTAACAGCTATACAGGCAACTTAGATTTTGAAAGACTAAACAATACAATTTCTGAAAGTATTAAGGTCTTGAAACTTGAAAAAAATGTCAATAATAGTTTTGCAACAATACTTTTCATTCAAGAATCAAATGCAGTCTTTCTGAAATTGAACAACGTCGTGTTACGCGTAGTGCAATAAAAAATCATAAGTAAGCCATGAAATGCAGAACATTGAGCAGACAAAACAAAAAGCACAAAAATTTTTTCGAAGATACATAAGAGAAATTGCAAAAGCGTTTTACATAAAGAACAACCAAAAATTTGTAAAAGCAACCCCAAAAAATGTCCACTCACATAACATTAAAAATCCTCCTAAATTCACAAATTCTATTCACAATAATGTTGATCTTATTTCAAATGACTTCAATCCAAAACTTGACATTAATGACACCAATAACTAGTGAAATCGTTTTTATGCATGTCAAAAGACAATCTATAAGAATTATAAACCAAACTATTATTATAACTTATTTAGACCAAAGAATAAATATTTTAATGATATTAAGATCTCTAGGTTATTTCAAAATGCCCACAGGGTTAGATTTTCTGAAAAGTAGTTTTCGAATATTACATTGACATTCAGAAAGGATATGTTTGGCCGTAAGCTTTTGTCCACAATCGTAGATCAGTTCGTAGATCTCTTAAGGATCCATTCATGTGTTGCAATTGTATGCCCAAGCCGGATTTTTGCAATTGTTTTGGTTTCCATATTTCTGAGACAAGTGAAACTGATAACTCAGCAATTATTCTATATTATATTTAAGTCAGACATAGAATATACAATTTTAAGTGAATCTTAGATTTGAAAAAGTACAAGTTGGAAATTGTCCTTTCTTCCAATCGCATACCTATTCTACGGACATGTGTAGCTAATTAACTACAGGGCCTTAGAACAATTTTTCTTCTTGTATTGCGTTATTTTTTGCTTCACTTTATGAATTTCTGATCGTTTTACGAACGAACACATTTGTTAATTTTTAAATATCACTTCGGTTTTTAACAAAACAATAGATTACAAGAATTTCTCAGGCAACCATACATATATTAATAGATTCGTTCGTGCGAATCTTAAATTTTTTGGTCCATTCGAAATATTTACCTGATGATTAGAAATGAATAAATTATACACTACAATAGAGTAAGATAAATGCAAACTTACCTTAGTCATACAGTGAATCTTCATTTATATGAAGCGATGAGCGAGGAATTGCACTTAATTTTTTCCTTATCTAAAATAGAAGAAAGTAAATAAGTAATATATAAATATATTTATATGATTATAATTAGCTTTACCATACTGCATTTCAAGCAATTCCTTTTATGACGCAATATGATGATGAACTCTATCAACGAATGGAACAAATGCTAGGAATAGGAAATAATGGCGTCAGCGAGGCTCAGCGTAAACTTAAAGATATTGAGCAATCTAAGGGTAAACTTTTTAAAAAGGGCGGTTTTGCCGATGCCGATGATTCGGAACAATTCGTTGGAGCACGAAAACGTTAAAAGTGGGTTAAAATGCTAAAAAGAATTGGAAAAGGGCTAAGAAAAAATAATTTTTCAATAGGTACTAAAAGAAAATTTAGAATTTGGATGGAACTTTTACATTCATTTAATGTAAATAAATAAGATTCAAATTATTATTTTGAAAGTTAACAAATTGTTCTACCGTACTGGAATTATAAAGAACATTGATTTCTTTTTATAAGAAAGCATAACATTGGACGATTTTAGAATTGTTGAAAACAATATACATTATCACAGAATTTCTAAATACTTGGTGTAAAAATAGAAAAAAGAGTTACCCAATTAGATGAATATAGAAAGATTGATCTTTGCTGCTTCGCAACCAAGTAATTTACACATACTTACCTGATATATCGATAGGAGTTTTTAAGAAGCCCAAGTTTATTCGTTAATTCCTTTCTATGAGGAATTTCAAACTCTACGCTTTGCCCAATTGTCTCAGAGCGATTTGATATTTTTCATTTTTTACAAGCTTAAAATCCAGTTGTCAATTCCATCGTAGTGCATTGAAAATAGGGAGGCCCGTTCCGATACTCCAGAATAATTGTTGCGCGCTTGTTTATATAAAACTAGTGAGGCATAGTGCACGGTGAGCTTTCAAGGTTATCTACGAGTTGTAACGCATTGATCGTTGTAAATTTATCATTCTTTTTAGACGATGATATACATACCGAACGACATTTTAACCAGACTGTTGCGCGATTACCCGAGGTTGTGGGGTCTTTCTGGGTAATCCCGTAAAGAACACTTCAGAGAGACTGGGTAAAGAGTTGGGCAGGATTGTAACAGTGAATATGGTGAGGTGAAAATTGACGCAATTTAAAGCGCCGGAAAAAAGAGTGTCCGAGCGAAACGTCCGTCCGCCAACCTATGGCATGCGTTTAAATTAGGGTATAATTGGGCCGCTGAGGTAATAACTAAATAAACAGTCCGTAACAATGACAAGCCTCAGCGCAATGACAAACCGGCAGAGACACCAGACTTCATGGGATTTGACCAGACCGACGAAGGTAGGGGTTTGACAGCGATAGACGATAAACGTGACGATAAATGACAGTGACGTAGAGGGGGAAATTCAACCGACCGATATGACTGACGGAACTGGTACTACTAATATAAATAAAAGTATACCAACTGCACCAATCAATATCATTGGTTTCGATTAGGTATCCACATCAGCGGCCGCAGCGCTTGTGGAGGAGAATCGGCGGCACAAACCGGCCCGGCAGCCAATTTAGACATCAGCAAGGAGGCACTGAAAAAAGTTGTGCGTCCATGCCTCCGCACGTCCACGCCTCCTCACAATGAATGAATATTCGCTATATTTCAAAGGTAAGTTTACATTTATCTTCCCTCATTGTTATTTACAAATTATTTACTTATTTCTATTTAATTTTAGATTGACAAACAAGATATGCCGCCGCTCACAGCCAGGCCATAAAAACGAGCATACGCCTCCACGCTTCCGCGACACAAGGATTCGTGCCTCTGATGGTCGCAAAACAAAAAGTTCCTGAGCCAAATAAAATTTCGTAAGAAGCTCAGAAACAAACAGAGCCTTCGAAAACAATTACAAAAGAAACTGTTAATAAAATATTAGAGGCTACTGTACAGCAGTCTGCTGAAGGTAACCTTAATAAACCTGTTTCTTCTCAGAAAACATACGAATTTTTTGGTGGTTACAAAGTAATTCTCAAAAAATCGAAGAAAGCTGCAAGATCAAGACGCCAGAGGTGGAAGATCAAATGTTTTCTATTAACGACAGCACCTTAAGTGCAAAAAGGGACCTATTTATGAAATTGTCGAAGAACCTTCGCGAAGGTAGCCTAGACTACTACCGTTCAAGGTGCTATTCAAGCACTTTACAGAGAGCCGGAACATACAACATTGGTTATTGAACATCGTGAAGCTAACACGTATGTGGGAGGCACTGTCACATTGGAATTGGAATGCAAAAGCATTTCCAAATCGGCAGTTCAAGTCAAACACGATGGTAGAGCTGTCGAAATGGATGAGAGGCATAAATTTCTTTATGAAGACGGTGGAAGCATGCCACTGTTTATAAAAAACGCCAATGCGTCGACGCTGGTAATATGGCTTTCATTTTCATATGTTCGTTAAGCGCCGTTAGCTGTTTTTTTTTCCTTTACATCGTTTATAAAAAACAAGCTTGTGTAAAAGGTGTCGTGGTAGCGATCTACATTTTCTTGAACAATGTGGCTGGCATAAAATTCGAAGATACGCATCACGCAAGAAACCGGAGCGTGATAAAATTGACGTAAGTCTTAATAATTACTTACGTAAACTATTTTCAAAGCATACAAAGTGAGTGCAAAATAAAATTGTTGATCAAAAAAAATAATAAGTACGTTGATAATTTTACGTATCTTTTCAGAAAAATATCCTTAAATAATTGGCCATTTCGAGATAGCCTTATATACGCGTTGGGAGGACGCACCTAGAGAAGAATGTCATGATACTGAAAAATTTAAGCAGCTTTAAGAAAACTAAGAATCTACTGCCGTTGTAGTATACCAAAAGACTTGCCTTATGTTCATAGTAAGCACTGAAATAAGAAAAGATAGCTGGAAAGTAGTAATTATCTGGTATAAAAAGTGGCTTTTAAAGACTTGTGCTCGTATTTTTGATCAAGGTAATTAGCTCTTTAAGTATCACTTCGTCCCTTGCTAAAAAGATTGATTTTACATCAGGGAAGGATACGAAAAATTTAAATTGATTTCTGATATTGTCGAATTTTTGCATTTTAATATCAAGTGCTTAGCTGTTTCTCTCACATTTCAAATGTCGCAAAGGTCATTAGATATTAACCCAATATGAAGTTAAGGTAAGCTCCAACGCAGGTATGCGAAGTTAGCAGGCGATTAAATAATTTTTTTTTGAGATCTCACAATTTGTGGATTCTTCAGAAAAATTTGTTGTGCAATCGGTCCATTTTTTAGTCTGCCAGTAATCTCAAATTCGTCATCGCATTTCTCCTACCGTGTTCTTAATGGTCCTTAGGACTCTTTTAGGCATACAATATAATTGAAGAGGACCACCGTTGGTTACGGCTTGTTTGGTTAGATAGTCCGCTTTTCATTGAGTGCAGTCCAAAATTTCTGGGCACCCAAATAAGATGAGGTTCAGCTATTGAGGAGCGTTCAATGCACTTCAGAATGTTACTAACGTAAAGATTATGCTCTTCTCTAAGGATTCGATAAAGTCCAGACTTGCCGTCAGTAGCAAGGGACATTGGGATCGTAGTTATTATTGTAAGCGTTATATAAGAGTGGCCCTGATATTTACATTAATTGCCTTGTGTAGGCTTTTGTCAAAACATATTCTTTGAGTTTTGCTTAGATTGAAGATCAGACTCAAATCAGGAAATTTATTATACAAAACGTTAGCTTTGTCCGAAAAAGTGAGAACTGCTCCATCAAAGGATCGGAGAAAGAAAACTATTATAAAGTAGTGTGCATATTGAAAAATAGAAATTTTATGATCTTCGACGTTGTGAAATTCAGCAGTGTACAGATTAAATGGTGTAGTACTGACGCAACTACCTTCCATAGAAGAAGTTAGGATGCATCATACAAATGAGTCTTAACACAAAGTTGGGGATCCACAATTGTGAAGCGGAACAGTTGATCTGCAAAGGATTTGACCCAATTTTTACGCAAGTCCCACGCAGTGATAAGCTTTACCAATACCAAGAGACATCATCAACATTCTTTTTCGTTTCTTTTTACGTTTTTTTTTCGTGATAGTTCATTTAGACACATATTGGCAAATTTATTTTTGTTTTTTTTTTTTTGGTAAGAAAAGGGGTTAAGTAATTGATCGGTTTTGATGCACGGGCATAATCTTGTTTGATCATACGGTTGATAATTTTTATAGAGACTGAAAGGGAAGAAGAAATTGAACGAAAATTTTCCACAATGTTCAAGTTGGCTACTTCTTTTGGAAATTTTGATTTTTCTCCATGCTTGGAAGACAGCACTTGCTAATGACAGTAGGTAATGATTTAAAAAGTTGAGGGTAGAGCGCGTTAATTATGTCAAGTTTGATGCCATCAGATCTGGCCGCTGTGGCTTTCTTTTTCTTTACCTTTGTTTTCTTTACCTTTTTTTTTTTACCTTCTTTTTTTTCTTTACTACTTCAATAACCGAACGGCCGCTTGAAAGAAGTGGAATCACTGTCGGAGTACTAATTGCTGTTATGCTGTACACCTTTGGAATATAGCGCATTTTGATTCATTGCGAGCACGCGCGGAGGAATGGACGATCGCTATTATGGTCTGACAGCGAACGACGGCACATTTTGTTTGTCAATCTAAAATTAAATGAAAGTAATTAAATAACTCATAAATAACAATGAGTAAAGATAAATGCAAACTTACCTTTGGAGTGTAACGAACATTGCTTCATTGCGAAGACGCGCGGAGGACTGGACGTGCGAAGGCCTGGACGACCGCATGGACGATCCCTCCAAATAAAAGAAATGAATGTAGAGGAAATTAAATGCACTTGAAAAGTTTAGTCCCCTGTCTTCTGAAACTTAATCTAAATAAATGTAAGAAGCTTTCTTTCTCAAGAAGAAAGTCATTCATTACTCAGTATTTCATTGATTCTCATAAGATTGGGGACATCGATACGTTCAAAGATTTAGGCGTTCTATTTGACCACAAATTACGTTTTAACTTGCATATTGAGCTCCCGTTAAGCGAAGCTAGGTCCGTGCATGGTTTTATAAAGAGGTGGTCCAAAGGTCCTTACATTACGAAGAGGCTGTACACGTGTTTGGTTAGACCTATACGCGAGTATGCCTCTATTGTGTGGTCTCCTTCATATAGGTGCTATGTAGATTCAATTGAATCTGTTCAACAGCAATTTTTAGGATCCGATTGCCTCTCTTCCCCTTTATGAAAATAGGTTGCTTCTGTTGTCCTTACCGTCTCTCGAGAAACGTAGATTTGTTCTTGGCGTTTCCTTCATAATCAAAATAATAAATGGCGCTATTGACTCGCCTTCATAACTTGGTGAAATAAGCTTTAGTGTCCCTAACCGCTTCTCTAGGCACTTTATCTTGGTTAAGCTTAATCAGTGTAAATTTAATTATGAGCTGTTCAATCCGCTCAGAGTCATTTGCAAGAACCTAAATGACGTCTACCACTTATTCTCGCAACATTGCTTAATACGCGCGATTTTCCTATGTCTTACTTAAACTAGCTCTCATCCTTAAGAGTCACTATGATTCGAAAATAATTGTTGTTAACTATTTTCGTATTATCGGTTGCCACGCTTATGCATGTTTCCCATGTCTTAGGAGTTCATTTGCAATTTGGTCCTGTACCGGTTGTGGGTGTGGCTCTATACACAATTAGCATAGGCTAATTGTGTACATAGGCTAATTGTGTACATGTTTTTTCTTTTTTTTCCAACCTATTTGTTTTATTATACTTATACTAAGTTTTAATATTAATTAATTTAAGATTTATTTTAAGAGTCAATTGAACTGGACTGTCAATTTGTTTTAGTTGAGTTTCATGCACATATAGAATAAATAAATATATAAATAAAAAATGTATGACTCCTTAATTAGCTGGCTCCCCATTGAATCTGATTTTTAAAATGTATTTCTGTAAAAGTCTGTATGTGGAAAAAAATAAATGAACTTACCGCAATATGTTTATTGAAACAATTTTTTTCAGGTCAAATAAAAATGACAAAACGTGTCACTTGAAAACTGTGTGAGAAAATATTAATTTCTTCACTTTAAAGACACCTGTTTTTTTTATTTCAAGACATCGTTTTTAATTAATTTCACAATTTAGAGTCACTTTTAGAGAAAACTCTTTTTTCAGAATTTTTTTTTCTTCACTACCACCACATATCAAAAATGAATTTGAATTGTCTTTTTTTTTTTTTTTTTTAAACTGTGGACTTACGATCTTAGTAGTGCGTGTTTTCTTTTTCGTCTGCAATTTTTTATTGTTTTCGTGTACTATGTTCATATGTTTTTAGTGTTTTTGCAAAAACTGATTATCGCAGAAACCGTATTTGCTTTCGTTTCCTCTAAATATAATAAAAATAATCAAAAAAAAAACAAAAAGGAAAATAAAAATAACATATTGAAAACAATTGTTATTATCTTCAGATGGGTTTAATGTGGGTACACTACCTTGAAGGTTTAACGCCACGGTGCCCGATGGCACACGGAGTGTGAAACACTCGAACTTCCCGAGGTTAATAATCCTCGCAACATACGGTGCCGAAGTCGGCGCAAACGTTGCCATGAGGAATATTAAGTCCTCGAGTACCAGACGAGATACGTTATGGTCGCATCTCCCCTCTGGTGAGGGCGAGGCACTATCTAAAACTTCTGCCTTTCTGTGGGTAAGGCACCCGGTTGCGATGCAACTCCACGCCGAGCAAAACCTCTTCCGGCGATTTTTGGACCAACGACAGCCACCACGAAACTCCCGCTATAGGCCGTTCCTTTTGTCAGGCCAAAGCTAGAAGAAGTGCTTTGGGGGCTCCTGACGCCCGTGATACCGGAATTGAGGAGAAAAATTGCGAAATAATTTATAAAAGTCTCCGATGGGACTTTCTAAGTCCCATAAGACTCGCACTCAGCATGAGATAGTCATTTGAAGGAAACCAGTCTATACGATGCGCATGGGCATAGCATTGTCACTGGGCTTCTCGGCCTTATGGCTAAGATCAAAGTGTAGTATCTGTCATTATCCTCAGTAGTTCCCAAACCTTTTCAAGTGTGTGGTTATTTCACAAATTACTAAATCATAGACAACCATAAGGCATAATGATCCCGGGGCCGCCAGATGAAAACTCAAACAGATTTCACCTATTAGCAGACGTATCCCAAATTAAAAATTCCGAATTTCCATTGTTGCCAACCAATAGCATCATTTCTTTTGACAAAAAATATCTTGCGATTTCTCCAACTGATCCCTCCATAACAATTTCGCAAATCAGCCCTTTTGCTATTAAAAAAGCACTAGATAGCATTACAAAATATATAGACTCTATATCAATTCTACGCGATGAGAATTTACTTGTTCTCGCTAGGAACCCGAGCGCAACCGAAAAGCTCATAAAATCAAAATCATTAGCTAATTTACGTGTTATATCCGCTAAACTGCATGACAAACTGAACTCGGTTAAAAGCGTAGTTTAAAGTCTATAAATTCACCAAATTAAATGACGATGGCAAAACCCACTCCCCTACAGGAAGGATTATTTTGACTTGTGACCGCTATGGGCTACCGCCAACCGTTTATGTAGGTTGGTACAAATGTAAAGTAGAACTCTACATTCCAAATCTTATGAGGTGTAAAAACTGCCAACGCCTAGGTCAGACGGCAAAAAGATGCACCAGTGCTCCACCTTGTGCTAACTGCGGTCTCTCTCCACATGCTGAAAGCTGTACGCGTGGTTTCTGCATAAATTGCAGTAATCAACGCTCGGCGTTAGACAAACAATAACCACGTTTTATACAAATGCGTGAAATTGTAAAAATCAAAACCGACAATTACTGTAGCATGGCCGAAGCGTGACGCAAGTACCGGGAAATTAATTCATCTGGAACCCAAAGAATTAGCAGAAGTAATACCTACGCAGCTGTCGCCTCGCAAATCGAGCCTAATAAGCCTTTAAATCGAACTCCTTCCAGTGAAAAACCTGTTAATTAAACTTTGTTAATCTTAAAATCAAAAACTTTTCTTGTTCTTTGGCATATTTTTAAGTCATATTATTTTGATTTTCTTTATCATTTCAATGTATGGGTTTTATACTTTCTTCTCGATTTATTCTTGGTGAAGAATTAAAAGCTTTAAATTCTTTTCGTACATATTCTTCGGAGTTTAGAAAAAAATTAGAGTTACAAATTTTTTAACATATCGTCTGTTTTAATTTCATATCATTTCTGGAATAAATTCGTTAATTTCTCGAATGAAGTTTTAATGAATTGTTATCGATTTGTATAGGTAACTACTGCCACCTCCATTTAAAATAAAAAAATTTATAAGCGAAAACCACGTGATAAGAATAAAAGAGGAGCAACAAAATGGTCAGCGTGAAAGTAGCGTTGGAGAGACTTTACAACGAGTACGCAATGAAAACTCCAAAAAAGCTGAAGTTGATAGATACTTACATGGGATTTATATTTCTTACGGGCGTGATACAGTTTTGTTATTGTTGCCTGGTAGGCACGTTTCCATTTAACTCTTTCCTTTCGGGCTTTATAAGTACCGTAAGCTGCTTCGTATTGGCCGTTTGTTTACGTTTACAAGCAAATCCGCAAAACAAGAGTGTTTTTGTTAACATTTCTCCGGAAAGAGGTTTTGCAGATTTTATTTTTGCGCACGTAATTTTGCACCTTGTTGTTATAAACTTTATAGGCTAAAATAAAACTTGTGGAATTGGGAGATTGTCAAGAGCATTTATTTAATAAATCGATAATAGCACGAAACGAAATCAAACTCGTTTTCATAGCAATTTATAGTTATATGAGGTTCGAAGATAACGTTGACGAATGGTTCTAAAGGCTCAAGGTATTCCTCCAGATTCGATCCACTCTGTTTATCTTTTTTCATAGGCTTCTTCTGAGATGAGTTTTTGTTTCTTTTTGAAGTAAGACTTAGATCGTTGACATTCAATGAGATAAGGTTGTTATATACAACATGCGAAGGGCAAAAGTTTAATTTTTTTGTAACCTAAAAGAAAATTTGATATCTTTTTACTTTATATAATTGTTGATCGTTCATATACTTCACAAAGTTGAGCGTCCATAATTTTAGTACATCCATTAGTTTTGCATTTTTGAAGATCCACCATATAATTAAGGTGACGATGTATCGAATTGGTTTTTGGGCCTCCAAATTTATTAAGTTTATTACAATGCCTACCTGGGGCACCCTGGAGATCCTTGCATGCATTTTCGTTTGCCATAAAAATAGAATTTCTCAGTCCAGACAGAAGCCTATGCAGAAAATTGCACTTGAGAGTTGCCAGATTCGGGCAACTGTCCGCGATTACATTCGTTTTACAGTTCACGCGTTGATTTGCATTACAGAACGGTGAAGTAAAATGCCCATAACTTACTTATTCAACTTGAAACCTAATGTTATAGATTTATGACTGTTTAAATATTACTGAAAACTTGCAATAACAATGTACAGCCCCGTTCTACAAATTTTCTACATATATTATATACCTATATCAAATATATCTCTGCTATAACAAAAAAGTAATAAGTAACTAAAAATAAAAAAATTTGAGCTGGAATCTCAATAAATTGATTATAAAGTGATATATCAATGAATAGACTTTTTATTTTTATATTATATAGCAAAATAAATGATTATGTGATAACAGAAAATTTACATACAATTTCGGCCCGGATTCGGATTTCTGGGTATTGTCACTTTTTTAATGCAAATAACTTTTCACCAAGATTTCATTCTTAAAAAAAAAAAATAACATTAAAAATTGAGATAAGTTAAATTTCTTGCGGTTTGTGGGGTCAATACAATGAGGCTTTATTTTCGTTTTCACGCTAAAAACTATCCTATGGCAAACACAATCGATCGCCGCCGAAGAAATCAAGAAAAATATAAGCAACTAAGTGCATTGGTGCAATTGGATGGCAAATACTTCTATACTTAAATACTACTTCACCATTGTTCGCCCAAGTCCGGATCTCTCTTTTATAATTTTAAAGGAAAGTGTTTATGATTACAATTAAATAATTTTTATAAAATTTGTCCTATAAGCCATTTCATATGATTCGTAAGATCTAAAGAGTAAAACGTATTTGTATTTAAATATATTAGGATTCTTTTTGGCGTAATCTTGAAAAAAAATAAATAAAGAAGGAAATAATGCAGTAACAAAAAAAAAGATACGTAAAGTTATCTTGCGAATTGAAATTAAAATTTTTATCGGGTTCCGAGAAAAGAAAAACCCATTTAAGCTTAAAAAGCCTTCTAATTTCATTACTTATTTAAGTTTTAATTGCCTGAGCTAGGAAAGAATTAAGGACAGATAGTAGATAATTGCGCCACCAGTATTTTGAACTCTACAATTTCTAACATTTCATTAAGGATAGCACCTTCTGCCGCAACGTTAGCTGAACTTTTAACCAGTTCTATAAATAATTTATCTCAGTTTCTTAAAATGAAATTTGTTTTAAAATTCTTAAAGCCACTTCATATTGCGCGAGAAACGTAACTTCAATTCTTCCTCTAGTTGCGCATGCCGATGTTCTAATTGCAGTTCCTGCTGACTTGTACTCCATTCTTCGTCGCGCTTCCTGAAAACAAAAAACAAAACAAGAGAAATAGACGCGAATATCTAATAAAAAAAGCACCGAATAGAAATGAAATGCTTAGACCATCATACTTCACAAGTGTTTTTCTTAATGCATCGAAAAATCCAGGAAATTGTGACAAACTAAAATAAAACTGAAAAATAATTCCATAAAGTTGTATCAAATCGAAAAATAATCCCAGGAAGTTGTGTCAAACTGAAATGAAACTGAAAAATAATTCATTGATGTTATTTCCCTGTGGTATTACTAAGATTTGCGATGTATATTATACTTCCATCGCTGTAGAATTCAAAGTTTATGGTTCCCAAAGTGATGAAGACGTTTCGAGGATTTCTTCGTTTGGGCGATGGGTATTTAGTAACAAATTGAATATTCCACAAACAAACACTATACAAAACTCAAATGTAACCTTTCCATATTTGTTTATGGGTGACGCAGTTTTTCCATTCCATAATAATTTATTATAGCTGACTTTTATGTGAAGGCAAATATATTTTCTACGCCCGTCTTCCAAACGTCCCGCAAGTTATTGAAAGTATATTCGGCAACCTAGCCTCGCGTTAGAGGGTCTTAACAAAACGATTACTATTTCCCATTGATTTTGTTTATCACATAAAATTTTCAAATTCCAAAAATCGCCCTGCTGAATTTTTTACAAACCTTTATGGGAATTGCCAAATCATATGGTTTTGCGTGGATACATAGAAATAAAACGAAATGAAAACAACATATAAAGGCAATTTATTTTAAATTTAGAAATTATTTGTCTAATTTATATTTCATTTTGTATGTAATGTACATTTTTTTATATTGTGGAATTTGCAATTTTGGATTATGCCATGCACTGTTTTGTAAGAAACGAAAAACAAGCAATATTTTGTTAATTTGCAAATTATTTATCAGTTAGTTTATGGATGAAAAAGGAAAGAATGATGATGTGCTAACGAGTCTAAATCCAAAACGAGTCACAATCTCATTATAATCAGCCCCTATTCCAACAATGCAGGTACCACAAACTCATGTAGAAGCTTCCACTGCTACTCACACTTCCTTTTGTAATGAACATGAGAAAGGCCAAATGCAAATGGCGTAAGACCTCTTATATTTTCAAACTTATTTTTTTATGAATATGGTAACTAAGGTAATTGACCTACCTGGTCTTGTTGTCAAAATTAATATTGCGTAGACAATATTCGTCAAAATTTATTCTTTAACTGAAAATCTTAATATAAAACTTTCACAAAAAAATATCTGAAACTACATTGGTGTGCTGAATACAGGAACAAGTAAAATATTAAGTTGCTTTAATTAGATTCAATCAGATCAAGCCTTGAAGAACAGTTCTTTAAACATGCAATCTCGGACAGTCCAATCTAATTTGTAGAAAGATTAAAACACAGTGATGCAAATAATCCGGTCTGTTTTATTCCTCCTACTTTTCTCAAAGTTGCGCTTAAAGGTCAAAACACACCTAAACTCATTATTTTCAATCATTGTATCTGCCCAATTGATTGCTTTGTTCCTACCAGAAATCTGTGTTTCAATTGTGAGATCGAGACATGTTCAGGAGTTTTGCAGATTCAAAGACACTCTGCGCATGAGCTGTGGTTCTATTCCGATATATAAAGAAAATTGTCAGAGTATCAAGTGAGTTTTATGTGGTTCTATTGAGCATAATGCTCGTGATAGAAATTGCCCCAAAGAAAACATTGAACAAAATGTTAACCGAGTCAAGACCATTGAAACCATATCGTTCAAAGAATACAAAGAAAAGTGCACTTCGATCTATCATGCCATTCGAGACGATATATATTATGAAAAGGAGTTTCCAAAATAATTCATTATGCTGATTACGTTATTAGCACTGATCAAAAGTCACACGGTGTTAACTAGCCGCTCACTTAAGTGGAGCCGTCCTCGGCCTTATTCAGGACGTATTCTATTGCAGATTGTAACTTGGTCTGTTCTCTTTTCTTCACCTATTGTTTCATCAGAATTATCGCTAGATAGCACAATCATAGGGATACGATAACAATGCAGATGGCTAGATGGGTGATGTTTTCACTCCCCTCCGAAGTTCACCGATGTAACGTAGGTTTTCCATTTTCACGTGATGTAATAATGGTAAGCTTAGACCGGAACGTTGGCGTTCCAGGCTTCCTCTTTGATATATTATATCTGTTGACGTACAATAAACCATCAATAGTGATGTTATTGTTGAAGACAATTAAATAGGTGCCATTTACAGTTCGCTTTTCATGGTTATCTTCTTTGACGTTTACGGCTGAATCGTTTGTAACAATGATTCCATCATCGATTTTAGTCACTGGATCCAAATGACATTGATACCAAGTTGATAATAGAGTGGGTTAACAATTGTTTATTGAATAAGTACACGTTCCGCAATCGGTTATTGTATTGATGATAAAGAGTCGTATAATTTTGAGGTATTTGATTATAAAATACAAAAATTCTTCGTTCAATATAACCTTAACACTAGATGCATTCATTAAATCGGATATGTTACTATTTGTGTATTGCTCATCGCTAATCAAAGATTTCAAATCGTCTTTTTGTAAAATAGTCGGGTTTACAACATTGACTTTAGCCAAAATTACCGACAGTTTTGTAATTCCATTAAGATTATCCTATTCCTGGTAAATAAGATTTCAAACAGTTTAATATTGTCAATTTGTTCTTTTTTGGCATTCATGAGAATTGTATTTATGGCATTTGTTAATTTCTCTATTTGAATCTGTATATTTGTATTTATCTGAATTTGTCGGTTGTTTGATTCTATTAATTGCTTCTGAATCAATCTTATTTTCTCAAAATCGTCTGCATCTGGCGTACCGGCAATGATCTCTAACGCGGTATCTAAAATTTTAATGCTCCTTCCATGCCTGTGGTGAGTATTGATAGACGACAGGAGTGAACTTATGTGCCGCGTATCTGAGTCTGATATCATTTATGCAATAGTGGAAACGTAACTATCAGATTTTTTGTCTCACTTGCGATATCAAATTAAACATTGTTGCATGTCTGAGATATCCATACGCCTCCCAAACTATGGCGTGAGCGTCCAATATAGGGATGTAATCGGCGTGCGAGTAGTCTGTTATCTTTGCTGAGGCGGTGGTCCATGTGGGAAGAAACCGTAACGTCAAGTGAGGTGATAGGAGAAAATGTAAAATAGTAAGGAAGATTCAAATTACTGCAAATTGTCCTTATGGATCACTCTTTCTTTCATTGGAACTGTTGTTCCCATATCTTCTTCTACTACTGTTGTGGTCGCTTGTAACATGAGACCGATCATATTGTCAACCTTTGTTTTAAACTTGAGGCATCTCGCTGTTTTTACAAGGGTACTGTGGAATCTTTCGACCTGCCCGTAAGACGTGAGTAATATATGTATGGGGGAACGTCGACGCGAATTTTAGCCCGCACACACACACACACACACACACACACACACACACAACACCATCCCTCACGTCTACTACATGTTCCATATGACACTCCACTTACCCTCACAACACGGATTCCAACGCCAACGATCACATTTCA
>NW_023998464.1:9056091-9061799 GCF_014805625.2 Glossina fuscipes | reverse complement strand
CCACTTACCCTCACAACACGGATTCCAACGCCAACGATCACATTTCATAATGTCCCTCCCTCTCCAATTACACTCCTTCATATCACGCTAACAAACACTTATCTCCCATAAATCTTACCTCCATTACACACATCCTCCTACACAAACGAAAAACCATTCCTCCACATGAGTTATTTATGATTCCCTTCACAAAAGTACATGAAAAAAGCAGCACGATCGTGCATGCACATGTCTACACACTTCTCTTCATTACACATCTTAATCACCAAACCAAAAAGGATTCGTTCAAGGACGTACTTTATTTACGATTCCGATAACAAAAAAAACAAAAATATATAAAAAAAGGGACACGGTCGTCCATACACATGTCTACACAAATTTCCACGAAGAAAAAAATTAAGTGCACTCTGGGTGATGCGACTATCTCACCATATCGCATTTCAGAACACTTACACGTCTCAAAAAAAAAGTTAGGTTTAAAACAGACTGTAGAAAATTCAGAAAAGGTGTAAATAAAAACAATAAAAAAAATTTGGATGAATGTATAGGCTTCAATTCATGGTGCAGACGAGATGAAAGAAGCGATATTTTGCGGACGTGATTGATTGTGTTTAAAATTTCACACAAATGTATTTAAAAATCGTAGGGTTCCTGGAAGGCTTTAATTGAATTTAAAAGTTTTTATAGACGTAAAGTTATTGGAACAATTGTGAAAAAAGAGATATTTTAAGTAATTGTAGGAAGGAGAAAAAGCTTTAGCTTACTGTTCAACTTGCTGTAAAACAACCACAAAAACATAGAGTTCGTTGTGTTTCTACATTATCGGTTTCCTTCGGTGGACAACAGAAAATGAACGGAAAAAAAAATTTTGGCGAACATTCGATGAAAATAATCTCGAAATTCCTTAATATAAAAATATAAAAATAAAATCGAAAACAGAAGAAAAGAATGTATTTCAGCACATTGTAC
This sequence comes from Glossina fuscipes, assembly GCF_014805625.2. Lineage (NCBI taxonomy): Eukaryota > Metazoa > Arthropoda > Insecta > Diptera > Glossinidae > Glossina > Glossina fuscipes. The sequence goes on along the minus strand of NW_023998464.1, from coordinate 9,060,830 downwards.
ATTAGCCAAAAACCGGAAAATTTTCCTACACACAAGGTATAACAAAATGATGGGAAGTCGATTTTACAGGGGAAAGACAAAACAAACAAAAAGTAGTGACAAATTGCCGAAAATTTTCCCATTTACGTTTTGTTGGAAAACCTTAAAGCAAACTCAATTATAAAATACAAATATATCTTTTGGGTGCACTAAATATTTTTAAATACATTAAACAAATTTAAAATTTAAAATAATTTTTGTTTTTTTAAATTCATTAAACATTTCTGCAATCTTCATCCAAAAGTCGGTGTCTCGGTTTTTATTTTTTTTTGTTCTTTGTGCAAAAGCTTTTGGGTGCAGAGCAGCCTAATTGAAAAGACATTATTAATATGGTCTCGTTGCATCATTGTATACAGCGGGCACATTCAAAGTAACAACAACACCTAATAACAATTAATAGTAAACATTTCGGGTGGAGTTATTTTCCCATTAATTTGGCATATTTTGGGGTATATTTAAAATCTTATTTGCTGGAAATAACGGCATATAATCGAAGAAGGTTTATGTTTCATGAGTTGGGCTGCTAAATAGATTGACTTCGATGTGTCCTTTTCTATTACTTGGGCTATGGTCTGAGTTTTTTTGGTGTATAGGTTGAGCCTAAATACCTATAATATGAACATGTAAGTTGTGGCCTCATCTATATAAAGAAAAGTTTACATATAAATAATAATTTAAAAGATCATTGATTTTTATGTTTCGTATGCAATATAATCTTAAAATATATATTTTCTTCTTGTAATTGATTTATTTTTAATACTTTTATTTTTGTAATTTGTACATTAAATTAAAAAGAATACAGTAAACAAAAGAATAACGATACCGATAATTCTTAAACATAATGTGAAAGCAGAAAAATGAAATTAACAGTTTTTTTCAATAAATAAGAGAAGGCTTAGAAGTATCTTCGGACTGAACTTCGGAGTCCCCTATAAACTTTTCTATGAGCCGAAGGGTGACGAACAGGTAGGTGGGGGGTAAAGAATATGTTGGTTAGTTAGAATTTCGTCCGTCTAGTATTTGGTACGGGTTATTTGGAGCAATAGTCTTAGGAATGTCCGCGAACGAATTATAGAAATCCCCTCTCTTACGCCCACGTCTTACGAAGTAGCTAGCTCAGCTATGGCGCGCGTACTTACGTCATAGACCTCTGTTCCTGTTCAAGTGATACCGCGAGGTTGCCGTCAACTTTTGGTAGATAGCGACTTTACACTATAGAGGACTGGCAAGGCAAATAAATTTATTATCGTCAATTACTTCTTTTTTATGTTTATTTCAGTCATGAAGGTAGAACACTTTTCTGGGTTTCATCCCATGGGAGTATTAAACAATGTTTGTGGTAAATCACTTGTTTTTCTTTTCTCCTAAGTTTATAACGTTTCTGCCCATAAAACTCGGCTTCTTATGTTTGTATATTCTCTGAGTATAAGGCTGTGCCCAAAGTATCTATCTATGCTCATACCACTGCGTAACGCCGTTAAACGTCACTGATTTAGTTTACATAATGAAAGTGAATCCATCCCATTTGTAGTTACGTTAATTGTAAACAAAAGTTTATACTATTTCTGCTCAATGGAAGATATATGTCCGACTTTACTTCTCAATGAGGTTGAGTGCTCGTTTTTAGTCGCATAAACGACATCTACCGAATGAAGTTAAACCTAAACCTTAATTCCTTAGATAAAAGAAGAAAGAAACAAAGAAAAACAACAGCTAAGGCATAGCCGCTATTTACTTTTACTAAATATATACAGTACAAGCTCCTTATTCGCGGGGTATACATTCCATAAAAATGCCGCGAATACAGAAACCGTGAATACGGAATGGTAATTTATATGGGATTATAGGGGATACTTTCCTAGGTGACAAAAAGAAAAAAAATCGAATATATACAAAAATCAATTTAAATGAAGTTTTTCAACATCTTGATTAATTACCTTGGGCAATGGTTTGAAGAATTTTGTAACTTTCTCTTGCTTGGCAGTTTTTAAAAGCTCCCTTAATTCAGCAGTCGCATTAGCAATTTGCCTCTTAAAAATAAGACTTCGTTCCATAGATGGATCAATGTTCACAAAGAAATCGCCAAGCTCATTTGCCATTCTTAAACCTTCACTAAGACTTTTCAAATTAAATGTCACGTTTCCAGTGCTTGTTGAAGCCTCTTCTTCAATGGGCGGTGAATTTAACATTTCCTCCAAGTCGGTTTCAGTCATATCTTCATCTTGCGATTCAAGCAATTCCTGAATGTCACTTGAGTCTATCTTGAACCCATCTCGTCCTATTCCATTCGCGATTTCGGCTATGTTTGCAGTCAAAGTTTAAACTTGCACAGATTCTTCGTCATTTTTCGCAGTCAGAGCAAGCCACAGTTTTTTTCAGCATGACTTCAATGTGTGTGGCTTCAGTTCTTCCAATGATACTTTTATTTTTACGATGCATTTTGCTATGTCAAATATTTTCCTGCATTCCCTAACATTCATATCAGGATTACAATCCATACTATCCAATATGATTTTGAAGGTTCGTCTAATGTAATAAAGCCTAAAGGCCTGGATTATTCCTTTGCCCATAGGTTGAAGCAAAGCCGTCGTGTAAAATTATCACTTTTATGTTTGGATGCATAGTTTCAAGTTCGCGAGGATGACCTGGTGCATTGTCCAAATCTAGAAGTGCTTTAAAGTCTGAATTCTGTTTTTTTAAATAAGTTTCAACTTCACAAACAAAACAATTCCGGAACCAGTCACAAAAAATTCGCGAATAAAGAAATTTGTAGCCGCGAATATGGCAATTGGGTCGCACTTTTTTAATCCACGAATAGTGAAATCGCGAATAAAGGAAGCGCGAATAAGGAGCTTTTACTATATATTATTTTTCAGTTCCGAACTCTTTCTACCAAACTTGCATAATTTTTTGGTCTTTACATAAATATATTTTTTTGCTTTTACTTATTACCAACAAAGTAGTTGTAGTTTCTAATTTGAAAGCTGATGAAGTCTATTAATTATTTCATTTTACTACTGATTATTTAACAAATTTATTAAATTTGATGAAAATTTTAATACACAATGTTGTCTTCGCACGCATTCCGTCAATATGTTCAAAATAAAATCCATTTCTCAAATCGATGCGCTTTGCTTTCTACCCTCAACCGACATAACCCGTTATTCACAGCACCACAGTTCAAACCCTACTCTTCCCACTCAACTCGCCGCACCAAGCATCAAAATCAAAACTGTCCCTTTCTGTGTGTTTTGCTCGTGTTGCATTTTTTCTCTTCTTTTCTCTTAAATATCGTTGAGCGAGATCTTAACGTGACAAAGTACTACGCCAAATCTGTTCAGAACTTCAGAAACGAACAAAACTAATATGCTCTAAACACATAGACTCTTTTCATGGTTCTCTCTTGCATAATAGAGTGATTTAGCAAGAGAGAACCGCTATTCTGGCAAATACGACCATTATTACGTTCTTACTTACTCTATTGTTATGTTGCTGCACTACAGTACACTGTTATCGCAAGAGATGTAAATCAATGTGGTAAAAGCACGGAAGGTGATTTGTGTACTACAATGTCCTTTTCCTTTTTAATTTTATCAAATTTGGTTGCGCCTGGCAAGAAATTGAAAATCTATTTCATTTTCTGTGAAACAATAAGAAGTAGTAATTTAGATGCACTATAGGTTCATATTTTATTATGACAGATTTGTATTTGGCAGATGATCAACGCGTACTAATGGGTGATTTAAAAATCTCGTTGAGCTCGGTAACTAACGTAAACATTTTTAGTGGCGAAGAAGAATTATTTGCTTTCGATCGAACCATTTCTCGTCTTTATGAAATGCAAAGCAAGGTCTATCGGGAAAAATTGGCAAAGCCCCATTGAGACAAGCGTAACATGTTTATCTGTGTTCAAATTTTAGTGAAAACTTTTCGATAAAATACTTAACAAGAAAAAGAAACGGAAATGCTTGTTATTAACGAAGCATAAGAAAGAATTTTTTTAAATGAATATTTTTTCTTATTGAAATCGCCAAATTCTAAGAAGCAATTGTATGTAGCAGACTCGCTCATTTAATTACTCTCATAAGTCGCCAAATTCTAAGAAGCAATTGTAATGCAACAAGTGTCTGAGAATAATAATAAATAGAGAAAACAATGAAAAAAGCATGAATGAATTTGATGTCCACTCGCTCGGCAACTCTGCATGAAATAAGACGCTTTCTTGCAGAAAATTCTTGAAAAATAAATTTTTTTTTCAACAAAAAAAGAAAAAATTTTCCTTTTTTTTTGTTTCTGAAAACTCTTGAAGTAGTGAAAATATATATAGTGAAGTTGCGGCATTTAAACAAAATCAACAAAGGCTTCGACGTCCTTGTGCTTCTCCGCAAATTGCGCAGCACCACCTGCTGCCTTCAACCTCATCCTGACAAGACTCACTTCGTCAACTCACCTGTACATTGGACATCAAGTAGCGGCGATTCCTGTCAAATTCTTAAAACTGCTTTAACTTACAAGGCTTTGTTCTTCTTTGTCTCTGTCGGTTCCACCAAAAACGGCTGATTTCCATATCCCTTCTTTTCTCGGTAAGTCAGTTGATCCTTTTCTCTTGCCTTTAATCTAGCACGAAACCTAAAAGTCGCCCGCCCCTCAAGGGGGTGAGGCTCTCAAACATGTTATCAAACGATGATGATTTCGAAAAT
>NW_023998464.1:9020394-9051091 GCF_014805625.2 Glossina fuscipes | reverse complement strand
TTAACTTAACTGGTCCAATCCATCTCTAAACAAACAAAAAAAAAAAAAAAAAAAAAATATTCTCAATTGTAAACAAATACAGACTGACTTTTTGAATTATTCTCAATTTTAACTTCAATAAAAGGCTATTTACAAAAACTTACGCGGCACTGCTGGTAGTCTCATCCGATGCATGAAATACGCCATCAACAGGAACTTGTCCCTAAGCAAACGTCTCGTAAGGTATTAAATAAGAAACAGAGATTAACAATTAAGACATTAGGTTGTCCTAGCAGAAATTTATTAATAGACATATTTTGTCTGTATTCGGAACGGTTGCGGGATAGTTCCAAACTTCAGGGAAAACACTTTTTCAATGTAAAGGAATTTTTCCTCATAGCATTTTTTCCCAATCAACGAACCAAAAAATTTCTGAAAGATTTTCAATGGTAAACAAAAATCCCTCTTAAGAATTTATTTGTTGAATATTTTAAATTGATTTTATAAAATCCCACAGATACTGCATTGGTGAGTTCTAAACTATTGACTACGTGCTGCTATATGTGAATCACCTAAAGTAAGAAAATAAGAAGAACGCGGCGCTTTTATTACTCATAACAGTGATGAATATTAGCATGTACATTAAGGAATATTTACTTTTAAATAAATTGTAAATATATCATCTATACTTGGGGCCGAATTTATACCACTTTGGTCTATTCTTGGTACTACTCTGGATTTTTTCTAAAGATTTTCATTTGGGAAAAAAATAGAAGGAGAATAAATAGTAAGATCTTTGACAAGAAAACTAACTCAGCTTAATTGAACACAAAAAAACAAAGCGGACGAGCGGACAGATAAACAAATGGACAGATAAGCTATCGGTATGACAAAGGGTAACAAAAGTCCGTCCGTGCATCACATATATTCGCACAAACTTAACATATGTCAGTACCGCAAGTGGTGTAAGGTGTAAAACGTCCAAATTATGAAAACCTTTATAGATTTGTTTTTTATTTATTTGCTAAATACAGCAGTTTGCTTAATTATTACTCTATAAGAAGCTTTTCCATTGTTTCACCAGTGTGACTGTTAGTTAGTTAGCAGTTAAGCTTCTGTGTAATGGGAAAATTAATCTTATATGGCATAGATTTAAGTCCACCTAAACTAACCTTTTTTCCTATAAAAATTTCTATTTTTATACGTTGGCTTTAAAGGGAACATTCATTAATAATAGCTCTGAAGTTTTCCTTTTAAAGCAGCATCTTTCATCAACCTTTACAAAACAGTTCAAGGTGTTAAAATTTTAAAAAAATAAAGAGAAATAAAGAAAATAGTACATAGTTCTGCTTTAATGTTATTTAAAATAATAATTTAAAAAAATGTAAAAAGTGTAATGTTATAACATAAATAAATTGAAATTAAAAATAGTTGATCTGTCCTTCATTTTTATTTAACTAATAATAATCACGAGATACGTATTTATATATGACCAAATGGTCTTTATCCCTGACTTACTATTTAGCGACCTATTAAAAAAATACCCAGAGTTGTGGGGTCTGAATAATAAATATGTATGTTGGAAGAAAGCTGGTAGGAAATTAGCCGACGAACTAACACAAAAAACCTATGTAACTGTAACAACAGAAGATGTTAGGTTAAAATTAAAAAGGGTAAAAATGAGCTTAAATCGATTAAACAAGACTGAGAGAGCTGAATACACGGGCATGTGTGCGTATCGTGGTAAGTTTGAAATGGACTGTTGTCAGAATAATCGTCCAATTATCAGCTAGGGGGGAAATACTCGTTGACATGGAGGTCGACCACATGGACATTGACACAGATAGCGAAGTTTTTCCCCGAGATAACGAAACGGACATAAAGGAAAACAGATTTTCAGTAGAGTTAAAGAAACTGGCGTACAATGAACAGAGGGAAGAACGGCCATCTCGTATTAAAAGGCCCAATAGATCTAATTAAAAAAGGAGCACCAGCTGGATATACGAACAGGGACCAACAACGTCGGCGAAAGCAGCGCAGAGGGAGAGGAGTAAACGCATTGAACCCGCTGCAAACGAAGATGAAGGCCAGGAAGTTCAAGTAGCTGAAAACCTGGTGGGCATCGAGGCGCTGCGAGAGGTCGCGTGGAAGTTAAGTCCTCACGACAAAATTGTACAGGTACACTTCGACGAAGTGTACACAGATGAGGAATCAACACTTTCTAGGGCGGAGGATATGCTGTATGGTTGTGTATACACTCACTACAAAAAAATTACGAAGCCTGCTAACAGCTTTCAACATGTTAATCAATGCCCTTCTCATCGCTCGCAATAATGGAAATCCGGACGAACTAGACGAATATCTAACTATCGTAGAGTAGATCGGGCTGGACGTGAAGGGAATAGTCTGTGATAGAAGCACACAAAATTTGACTACACTGGCGAAGTTCGTAAACGGAAAGTACAAGAGGAAGCATATATGTAATCCCACGCATGTTTGATTACATACATATATTGGGTGGATCTCGACAGAAAATAGAAGACAACAAGGAACTATTCGACTCAAATATCGTCAAGAAGGTAGATAAGGAGGACGGGCGCATCTCGATATACCTGAAGAAGAGAAGTGCGAACCTATTAATTAAATCAGCTCGAGCGTTCGCAAAAACTGTGGTATGATTAACCCCCACAACGGCAGCAAAGTTAAAACTCGCTGCGAAACAGAAAGTCATCAAGGGGGATAAAGAAATGCGATCATATGAAGTCATCGCTGCTCTAACTAAATTCAACAGCATTTTTCACAGTAGCAAGATCAGCAGCACCAAATGGGAGGAGCAGAAAGCGGTGATAGCGTAGGTTAAAAAATATTTCGAGAATAACCACTAAGCGGTGCAGCTAGATGGCGTAACCATGGAAACCATGGACAGCTTCATGGAAATAATGGATGGGCTGCTGGAGGGTTAATCTGGCATAACTATCCAATCCTACAGGGTGAGCCAAGATCTCTTGGAAAGGATTTTCTGTAAGATAGCACGAAGGAAGAGAAATCGCCAGGCAGGCAGTAGACATAATGAAGCTGATCACCCGACTAATGAGAAGGCAAATCGAATTTTGGGGAAGCGGCTCCACAACAGTCTACGATTATTATCTCATTGAAAAGCTAAATTACACGATACAAGCCCAGGTCGAAGAAAACTTTCTGCCATACGGATGGGGTGCCATTCAACGTAACTGCCGGGCGACTAACCGTAAAAGAAAAGGACTACTTCAGGATGCTCACGAGCTACGGAATAGCGCAATACGTAAGCAGCTAACATGTCAAGTATGCCTCGAGAACCTGACCGTAAGGAAAGAAGAGGCATGCTCAGAAATTGACGGTGAACTTGTCGCCAATGACTCGGAACACGATGAAATCCTGGCCCACGAGTATCTCTAACTCGAATTTCCAAAACACGAAGTCACTGCAGTCTTTTTAAAAGCCTTGAGCATGTACAAGACCATTATGACGTATCACATGATCAAGCCCAACGTCGGCAAGCGCACCCAGGCGACGACAGTGACGCGGCTTGCCTTCTTCAAGGCGTCAGGATCCTGCAGTAGCTACAGTATCCACCGAACAAACCTTCTTTCTTAATATATATGTTGCTGACCGGAAAAAACTGGGTGAAAGAAACAATTGAAAATGTATCATCATTTTAAAGGTAAATCAAATATAATAGAATTATGTTAATATATTTCTAACTTACATTTAAATTTTTTTCTTTAGATTACAAAAGTCCGCCCGCCAAATTAGGTCCAACTCTCCGCTCATCGTCTCATCGTAACATAAGATTCGCTGCATGCCAAAGGTAAGTTTGCATTTATCCTTACTTATTCTTATTTATAATTTGTTTACTTACTTCTATTTCAATTTAGTTTAAAAAGCAAGCATACGCCGCTAATGATTGATTGATGATAGCGCTCCAATTCGCCGTTGTATTCACGGGATCGTACATTATATACCGAAAGCTCTGCATAATCGGAACGTAATCGTTCTTTTATGGGCTTTATTTTTTGATCCCTCTTTAATTTCGATAGGATTTTCTTCATCACTAATTATCTCGTCATCGAGATCTTCATCCAAAACGGAGACTTTGGGTTTTAATTCATTGTTTTCTTCTAGAATAGAATGTTTTGAATACGCGGGAGAATAATATCGCAGACGCTAATCTATATCACCCCAGTTGTCATTTTCTCCGCTGTAATCTTGCCAAACAAACGTATGCGTTGCAATTCATCTCTATAATTGCTATTAATTGCTTTCGTTACTTTTGTTTGTTGCGCTCAATATCAAATCTTCAATACTTTCTCTTATTATTCATCAGCTAAATGAACCAACAAAAACCTAAACCTCGGTTTGGTGTTATTGACGCTTTCATTACCTTGAATATGTGACATATGGCATTTGATGATTTTTGCTAAAACCTACAGTTCATCGCTAGCGATCTTTGTATTTCCAAGTTTTTTTGAAACCTAAACTTACTCTCAATTGCGACAATCTAATATAATCATTCAATTGTGATTGTAAATGAAAGTATGACCTTGAAAATATGGGAATCTTTAGTGAATTGGCTTATACAGGCAAAGACTCCGCAATTAATTGACTGGGTTAAGTGTTGCACCAATACGTCATATAGCCGCAAAATTATAACTTACGCATATTTATAGTGTTTGCGATGATGGCTGAAATTGTTGAGCAGATAGTTACTGTACTTTATAATTGTGAAAATTGCAGTTTGAATTTTGAAAATGTAAAACAGCTCAACAAACATCGTTTATCGTCGCCCACCCATCGTGATGATTTATTCAAGTGTTCACTATACGATAAATGCTCTTTTTTTATACATTTATATATATAAGATTATATATTATATAAAAGCACTTGTACGAATATATGCGAAGAATTAACACAAAATGTTCAAAAATATGCGAAAATCGAACGCCAGGTCTCTAAAGATTTACTAAAACTAGTCAGGAGACGTTCAAGGAGAGATAAATGCTCTTTTTTTTATACATTTATATATATAAGATTACATATTATATAAAAGCACTTGTACGAATATATGCGAAGAATTAACACAAAATGTTTAAAAATATGCGAAAATCGAACGCAAAACTAATGCAGAAGCGAACAGACAGTCCTACGGAAATAATAATGAAAGAGCTAAGGTTGTTATATTGCGGTTTTGAAAGCTTTGGCTAAGGAAAGAATTAGCGATTGGATTCTCAACTGATAGTTACTACACCAAAAAAATGGGATGGTATCAGCCGGTCTTGCCAGAAGAGAATATTTATTTATTTATTTATTTTAATTCTACTTATACATGAAACTCGACTAAACAAATAACAGTCGAGTTCAATTGGCACTTAAAGCAAAACTTATATTAAATTAATAATAAAACTTAGTATAAGTACAATAAAGCAAATAAGACGGGGAAAAAAGAAAAAAAAGCATGTACACAACTAGCATAGCGCCACACTTACAACCGGTACAGGACAAAATTGCAAATGAACCCCTAAGCCATCGCAAACATGCATAAGCCTGGCAACCGAGAATACTTAACAGCAATTCATTTTCCAATCGTAACGACTTTTAAAGATAAAAACTAGTTTAAGTAAGACATAGGAAAATCGCGCATATTAAGCAATGTTGCTTTAATATGTACAGGACGTTGTACTAATTGTTATAGACGAATACATTTACTGGGAGAAGACAGACACATTGAAGTAATTGTGTCACGTACAAATTTCATTACAGCTTTTGTTTCATCCCGCCGTCAAACTCGATTAACCGCTTTCGATCTGATTACTTTAGATACCTACGAAGAGGTAAATGAAATAGCGATAGAAAAAGTATGTTGCTCTAATATATTTCTTCTTTACTTCTTTGCCAGATACTAGATTATTTACGCTTATGGTTGTGGTATTCTGCCGGTGCCGTCTGTGCTCCCGGTGATGTAAAATATCTTAAAAAGCTCAAAAGCTACATTATCAGTAACTACGAAGAATCATATAATAATGATTTATATCAATACGTACAATTTGTTAAACGCAGTGTGAAAGCCAAAAGATGTGCTACCTCTTCTTTTTTTCTATTTTATTCATAGAGTTTAGTGGGAAATCCTTTTGCCTTTTTGCAGGCGAATCAAATCTTTTGTGCTTACATGATTTACTAAACGCTGCTCCTGAATTGTGGGCCTCTTCGTTGCTTTATCTTCTAGAACCTTTGAATAATTCCTTGAAAGATGTCGCGGAAATAATGCGTATACAAGTAGTTCAAGTTTTGACTATTATTGACTTACCGACTCGATGATCGAGAATTTGACGCTAATGTTAACACTAAACGTACCATGCGCAGTCAAATAACCGTTTTTAAAATTTTGTTTAAAATTTCTCGCATTCAACGTTATTGTGTAATCATGTAGCTTATTGAATTTTCGTAAAATACATATACATCGAAACGCGGGGATCGAGTTTTTATTGTAGCATCAGAAAAATATTTTGTTTACTATCTACTTTCCTAAGATACATACTTTTTTTTGAAATGTCGGTACGTTTAGTGTTAAAGAATGCTTGGAGGCTTTACCACAACATTCATTGGAACATAAGCACGGTTGGCTGTTAGTTCTTATCCATGCCTTGAGTAAAAAAAATTGGATATCTCATCATCATACAATGTCAAACAAGGAATTTCGCTGAATGCCAAAATTTTGTAGATGCTGTGAAAGTTACGGGTAAATTTCTGAATACAGTAATTTTTTATGAAACTCATTATTAAAAAGTAGTGTGTCCATTCCAGAATCAGTGCCTTTTTTAGTCTGACACCAGATCAGATCAAAAAGTGGAGCTATTTGGAATTTTCCGGTGAAATAAAATTTCAAGTTATGCGATATGATTTTTCAAGGAAAATTTTTCTTTAATAACTTCAGTTATGCAAGCTGTGAATTGGAAAATTCATGTGACTTTTAAAGTTCACGGCAAAGGTACAGAATTATTTGGTGACGGTTTTGCCATATGGTACGCCAAGGAACGTATGCAACCAGGGCCAGTTTTCGGTAGTAAAGATAATTTTTCTGTTATAGAGTTATATTAGACACTTACAACGATCAGGTCAAATGGAACAAATGGTGCAAAAATGAAATCAAGAGGGTATATATAAACAATGGGTTCTACTTCATAACGTATTTAATTCAATTATAAATCTTTAAATTATTAGAAACGATGGCGCAGTTAGTCATGAATCTGAAACAACCCTAATACATCACAATAACAACCAACAACGGCAGCGATACTTTTAGATACTTTTATGAATGGTTCCGCGTATTGATCCTTGTAATGAAGAAGAATTTCCCTGATTAGCTGGGGCGAGTAGTGCTGCTAACATGTCTTTAACGCGCCCACCGCCGCCTTCAATGTTTAATCGTAGTCGCATGTCTGGTTTGCCGCGAACAAAAGAAAACTTTCCTGCTTTATGTGGCAATGCCAGCAATGCAGCTCGCACGCAGGAAAACACTTTTCCCATATCTTCAATGTTAAGAAAGCAACCCACGCCTGCCACTGGAGCTATAACACGAACTACTACTCCCACAAATGTACCGTCAACCAACAACAATGGTAGCAGCAAGGTTATTCATGTATCTAATCGTCCCAATATCACAGCGGCAAGAAACCCTTCACTATAGATTTTCCAGCCTTACCTAGTGGAAAAATGAAGAAGCAAACAGGCGGAGTTCAAGTCCCAACCGCTATAGTATCGGCTAAACATCGTACTTTAATGGATGGCTATGTTTATAATTATTGTCGTTTTTATTTAAAATTTCTAAAATCTGGGTATCGACATCATAACAGATAAATTCATGAATATCCGTTTTCACACGCTGCCCTCCATATATGTAGAGTTTACGTTTTTTCTTAAATTATAAAAATTAAAAAATATATCATTATAAATGCTTTGACTCCTCCTTACATTATGAAAAACAATGCAATGAGTTATTCGAGATTTAACTGACATAACATCCGGCAGCGACGCCGACGGATGGTGACAGGATGGTGTTTGTAGCGACATGATATGAAAACAATCCAGAATACTCTGTCTCGCTAGAAGTGCTAGCACTAACACTGCGTGGCGTCAGTACTTCCCCGTCAAAAACATAGATCATGCGTTTGTCAGCATCGATGCACATCTGATGATCATATACAAGTGGCGGGCCACTAACTTGAAAATTATATTCGGTCGTGACCAAATCTTTTACACCCATCCTCAAAAACACTGAAAAAAGGAAAACAACAAAAATTTTTTTATACTCTATAATATTGCGTGGGCGTGGGTGACATTTTTTATTTTCAGGATAAAAGTGGAAATTTAAATGATGTATGTGTGCATTTTATGAGCACCAACAACAATTTTTGTTACATACGCGTCTGGGTCACTTTTAAATTCTTTTGCAAATTTGTAGGCGATATCTTCATTTTTGTGAAAGAGTGTTTGTAATCTCAGCTATGAATGACTAATCATTAAATAGCTTGAGTATTGTGGCAATGTTTGTTGAAATAAAGATAATAAGATAAGGATTTTTTACACGTTTGTATATTTACTATTTGAGCGTAAATCCACTTCGATTATCTATTATAATTACAATAAATAAATGCTTACGTCAGCTATTATAGATTTTATGAAAGTCAATGGAAACAATGCATTAAATTCTACTGCCGTCCAGTCTCCGTCAAAAGGGATTTGTTGGTGGCGATGATTTACGTGTAGAAATTTGCAATATTTTTAACGCATTTTCTAAGCTGTCTAATGATGAGAGCATCTCCAACAGAGAACTATCGTGCATATGTTGTTGGCATAATTTCCGCAGTTTAATCGCAGCCTGCTTCATTTCTTGTAGGTAAACTGCAGATAAAATAGAAAAATCTGAACTTTTCCCATATCCATTTTCTTTAACATTTGCTTCAGAAACTTTTACAGTCCCGCCCGCATTGACGATTCCACAATTCTGCGGTCTTACCGGCGAATCTCTCAGGGAGTTGCCTTTATAAGCCTTAAGATCTATAGCAATTCCACTTGAATTGTATGAATTATTAAGACTTTCGTCTAGGTCTGCTTCCACTAGCTTCCATTCGATGTCAACCGAATTAAAACAATTATCAGAATCAAAATGTTCTAAATCTCGCATAATATCAAGCCATACTTGTAAACGCGCTAATGGCCACTCAGCTACCAGCTGATTCGGTTTGTCTATAATTAAAATTTTTGTCTGGAATAACATCCCAAACTCGTCCGCTACTTGAGAATGTTTAAACTCGTACTTAAGGTTATGTATATGAGAATATTGATTAGCTTCCTTTACCTGTTGAAAATTTGAAAAAGAATTTATAACAAAACAATGGGAATGAAATAAAATAAATACATAGTATACTGAAGTATATTCATTTTAAGTTTATTTCATTAGCAATTAATACCGTTTTTCATTTATTGCTGCAATATGGATTTAGCTCACTTTTTTATTAAAATGTTAGAGAAGGACCGGTTATGCACCAGCCTTGAAGGGAACTACGTTAAGAAATGAAGTTAATTTTTCCGAAAAGAAAAAAAGTCTTTTCTAGTTCCAATAAGCACTGACTGGTATATTACATATTTCTATATTTAACGTTCTAAGTTAACTACAAAGTTCTAATGGCTTTTTTTGTAGAATGTCTTATATTAACTATCAAAATACGCGGTTTCGAGAAAACTTCGTTTTTTATTGCAAACGTTTCATCCTGGAACATCCTTCTAAGATTTTCGAACATATATTAGAAAGAAGCGGAAAGGGATAGAATTTATAGATTGTTTAAATACCTTTTCAGATAAAAAGCGTATGATGCATATAAAGTTTTACTAACATTATATTTGTGAGAAATGTTTTTACTGTATATGAAGATGTATTCGTACCTCTTCCAATTTACTTATCACTTTTAGTGTAAATCATAAATGCAACTATACTTCATTATTGTTTAGTTTATTGACCAAACGGATAAAAATATGTATTCAGCTTAAAGACTTTTTTATAACCTTGTCTCCATTATTGCTTTGAACTTGGATTGATTTTCGAAAGCAAATAATTTAATCAAAGTTTGCAATACTGCTCTTGTTACAATGCGCTCATAATGGGTCATTTAAAAAATAAGGACCTTCTGTTTTCAGATTTGGTTAGCGTCCAATACATATGAAGCTGATGGAGGATATTACGACGTGAGAGTGGATGAAGTTTGCTTAAAATTAAAAAATTCCCAATTTACTTTAATTAGTACTAACGCCACGGAAAACAAACAAACAGAAGTTGTCCCATAAATAGTTTCGAAGTTATCAGAGATTTAGAAATGACTTACATTTACATAAAGTTGCCTTTAGGATAACATATGAGGTGACCATTGTCGCTCTACATAATTCTATATCCGAGATTGACTACAAAACTACAGAAGATGCTAGCCACATCGATAGCGAAGAAAAATTATAGCGATGGAAAGGTTCACATTGGCAGTCAAAATCGTGCCTTGCGTCCAATCAGAAAGACGATGTATCACGAAATATCGCTACGAACGAATATATGCTCGAATTTGTATTGTCAACGCTGAGAGTCTTTATACTTAACCCCTTAAAGCTAATGGCCCCCTCTTATCGATTGGATACGTTCATGACAGCGTCAACCGTATAAATCTTATCTTTGATCATGGGAAAGAGTGCAACCAAATACTAAATTTTAAATGCCACTGCCAGGACATTACTTGTTTGGAAGTTTGCAAAACTACTTGAGGGTCATCAATCAGTGTCAAAAAAAACTTTTATACTCTCAGGCCTTCGTAATCTACAAGACAGTATTTGTTAGATAATGCATTAATGCATTCAAAACATGCAAGCGCATGCTCACATTACATGGGATTTTCACACAAACAGTAGTAAGAAATAAATATCTGATTATAATAATAATAACAGTTGTGTGTGAAACTGACCAAGCAGCATTTATACATACCAACAACTGCACTTTGTGTAAGCTTTCTCTGCTCGGCTTTTGCATAATATCATTAATTTCATCTAAAAATTGTTGATTATTTGAATTGGAGGTCATCACATTATTCAGCATACTATCATTCCGAATGGTCTGAGTCATATTGGTTCCACGTTCGGATTCTAAAATTTCTTCATTGCATTTTAACATAATCTTTTCTAATTCTAATTTCTGAACGAGTTCTATGTAGTTTCGTTCATTTTCACTTCGCTCTTTTTCCATGTTTTGGATGGCCATTTGTTTTTCTTCCTGTAGTTGAAGTCTAAGCTTCTCTTCTTGCTTTTCTAAAATCTCTTTATATGCTAAATGATAATCGATCACCTGAAAAAATCCTTTTACTATAAAATTTGAGTAATAACACATCTCTTATAGTTTACCTGTTTTAATCCTTTACTAGAGCAAAATGGATTAGAGACACGAAAATAATGGGAACCGCCAAGTATCAAACGATCGGCATGAAACATTTCTGATTTACATGTTACTAGTTCCCCATTGAGGTAGGTTTCAAAATGATCACTTCCTGGAATAACGTACAGACGACCGCCATCATTTTCAATTGCGCTGCAAGTGTGCTTAGGTTAGAACGATCATAATGTTTATATACATATATATATATATATATATATATACCAGTGATTATGAGCGATCAGTTGTCCATCAAGAGTGATATCAGGTTGCGATTCCTCTAAGGATAAGCGCGTCCTTCCAATTGTTACAGATCCTAAAGGCAGTATATAAAAGAGAGTCCCACTAAGCATGGGGTCTTCCGATAAATTAACAAGATAAGCCTGGTTTGAATTCTTTGTCAACTCCAAGGCAAGTCCCTTACGTTTAAGTAATTGCATCTCTCTTTTTCTTAAATTCTCAGCTTCTGATAAACGTTCCATCCAGGATTTCTGAAAACGGCAAAGTTCTTTTTCTCGTTCAATAAGTTGCTCTTTCAAGTTTTCAATTTCGTTTTCGCCACTTGCACCTGCACTATTATTAACTTTTTTAGGTGTTTCGGATATTTCTAGTCGTTGACATTCATTCTGCAATAACTTTAATCGATCAATTTCAGCTCTTAATTCTCTTATAATTTTATCATTTTCCGATTCATTGATTTTTACACGGTTTAAAATACTACGTGCTTGATAAGCATATCGCAGTGTAGCTAAGGTTTCCTCTATATGCCTATTTGCTGGCGATATTGTTGCTAACATAACTGTTTTCGAATTTCCTCCAAGATTTTCCTTAAAAACCAGAAGATAGGCAAAAATTGAATAAACTAATGTTTTATTGACTACAAATAAATAACAATTTAAAACATAATTTGCAGAAAGCTGGAATGTTTAAAATCTTCTATTATATGTTACATATTTTTTCAGGATAATTACCCTCATCAAATCATTCAAACCAACCTATGTTAAGTGTTAATAAATGTTTCAATTAATTTTACTTGTGATTGAAACATTTTCTCGGCTCTCAGAAAAACTTGATGCAATTTCTTATCACACTCTCAGAATTGAACGCAAATTTCTCACACTAACAAAACGGGACGCAAATTTATCGAAATTTTAATAAACGAAGTTTGACAAAGTGAAAAATTGCTAAAGAAGAATGATATATATTATAAAGAAAAAAGGGAAGTATCAATATTTATTTATTTTAATTCTACTTATACATGAAACTCAACTAAACAAGTAATAGTTGAGTTCAATTGGCACTTAAAGCAAAACTTATATTAATTAATAATAAAACTTATTATAAGTACAATAAAACAAACAAAGAGAAAAAAAAAAAGAGAAAAAGAAACCAGCACACAGTACACAAACCAGTACACAACCAGCATAGAGCCACACTTACAACTGGTACAGGACCAGATTGCAAATGAACCCCTAAGCCGTCGCAAACATGCATAAGCCTGGCAACCGATAATACGAAAATAGTTAACAACAATTCATTTTCGAATCGTAATGACTTTTTAAGGTTAAAAGCTGGTACGACGTAGGTAAATCGCGGGTATTAAGCAATGTTGCTTTAATGGACTTTAAAGAGTCCGATAATGAGAATAAGTGATAGACGTCATTTAGGTTCTTTCAAACAACTCTGAGCGGATTCAACAGCTTATAATTATATTTACACTGACTAAGCTTAATCAAGATAAAGTGCCTAGAGAAGCGGTTAGGGACATTAAAGCTTATTTCACCAAGTAATGAAGGCGAGTCGATCGCACCATTTATTACTTTGATTACAAAGGAAACGCCAAGAACAAATTTACGTTTCTCAATAGACGGTAAGGACAACAGAAGCAACCTATCTTCATAGGGAGGAAGAGAAGCAATCGGATCCCAACCCAACTTTCTAAGGGCAAACAGCAAGAATTGCTTTTGAACAGATTCAATTGAATCTACATAGCACCTATATGAAGGAGACCACGCAACAGAGGCATGCTGGAGTATGGGTCTAACCAAATACATATACAGCCTTTCCGTAATGTAGGGATCACCAAGCTCTTTGGACCCCCTTTTTGTAAAACCAAGCGCGGACCTAGCTTTGCTTATCGAGAGCTCAATATACAAATTAAAACGTAACCTATGGTCAAATAGAACGCCTAAATCTGTGATCGAATCGACGTCCTCCAACTTATGCGAACCTATGAAATACTGAGTAATGAATGACTTTCTTCTTGAGAAAGAAAGCTTCTTACATTTACTCAGATTTAGTTTGAGAAGATTCAAAGAGCGCCATGCAACAAAATTATCCAAGTCACCTTGAAGCTGATGTGATTGCGATTCAACAGAGAAGGAAGAAAACAGTTTCACATCATCAGCACACATTAAGATCTGGCTGGATTTAACCACCGATGGAAGATCGTTAATGTATAAACTAAATAAAATGGGGCCTAAGTGACATCCTTGAGGTACGCCAGACATAACGGGGAATTCATGCGAGGTGATGAAGTTAAACAAAACCCTGAAGGATCTATTGTGCAGATAAGAGCTTATCCGTTTCATTAAATAGAAGGGAAGCCAGAGGATTGGAGTTTAAAGATAAGTAAGTTATGGTTAATCATATCAAACGCTTTGCTTAAATCAGTTTATATAACATCTGTGCGAGAGTCACTAGAAAAAGCCTTGAAAACATGACAAGTAAACTCTAACAAGTTGGTGAATGTAGATCGCCCTTTCCGAAAGCCATGCTGGTGTGGAGAAACGTACGAATTAATGGCAAAGGCCAAATGCTGAGTCACAATTCGCTCGAACAACTTGGGCAAAACACTCAACTTGGCTATGCCTCTGTAATTCCCAACAAATTGTCTACTTCTACTCTTTCGGATAGGAATAAGGAAACTACTCTTCCAACACGAAGGGAAAACACCTAAATTCAAGGACTGGTTAAAAATCCTTGAGATCACACCACATAACTCGACACCGCAAGATTTAAGTACACATGCTGAAATTCCATCAGGTCCTGGCGCACAACAATATTTTAGAGAACTCAACCCTAAAAACGTCATATTCCGAAATTACCAAGTTAGGAATTGAGACGGAGTTAGTTATAGGATATGGGTAGTTTGCTGATAAATCGAAATTAGCAATCGAAAAGTTTCGTCGGAAATACTCAGCAAACAGATTTGAGATTTCAAAATCATCCGAGGAATCAGAGCCATTAAAAGAAACACGAGAGGGATATGTGGAAATTTTTCTTTTAAAGTTAACAAATTGAGAAAATATTTAGGATTAGCAAACAGAGAGGATTTAATGAACTGAAGGTATCTGCAGTAATAATGGTGATTGAGGGAGTTAAATCTATGCCTCGCCACCGAGTAAGCGCAATAGTAGAGCGCAGAACCACTTTTTGAGTATTTTTTGAATAGCGTTTTTTTTCTATTCTTTTAATATTTAATTGAAGTACCAAATAAAATTTTATATTGAATTAAAAATCACTATAGTGTCAATAAATTTAAGAATATAAAGAAAGTGTAAGAAAGTGTATAAAAGAAAAAAAAAGTAAAAAATTACCCGCAACAGATATGTCAGAACGCTCTCACGGTAAGGCACAAACGTCCTGCTCCTTTTATCTGCCAAAGCGGCTATCACTTTTCCCAATGCTAGAAGACTTTTATTAATGTGAACACCTTCTCGTTTGTGTAGATCATTTGTTCCACTGCAACGCTCGCTGCCGGCCAGATCAACAAGGCTGATTTTACTCCGACGTCCTTGATTTACTTTGCTTGACGCGAGCGATTCCCTATTTGTTACATTCAGCATTATATTCAAAATCGAATGCGATCTTGAACTTTTCTCATTTAGGGCCGTTGCCGCTGTTGCTCGCTGCGAGTGGCCAAGGATAAGCCAATGTTGTAAAGCTTCACACGTGTCAACAGAATGTACGCTCAACTCAGCTACGTATGGCCCCCAAATTGGATGTTCACGTACTTTAAGACATTTTTGAGAGTTTTTTACAGAAATACCTGCAGGTTCTATGTTTTTTTGACTACTATGCTTGACACAAAGCAAATCATGAATTCTTTCATTATATATTTCAAAATAGCTTACTTCAATTTCGACTTGAAATTCTTCACGATGTGCTTCCAGATAATGAAAGAGTTGGTAACAGAATCTTGGAATAATTCCAGCTTCACAGCTGAGAGCATTTTGATTGAAATTATCACGGCTGAAAGGATCGGAACCCATCATACTGTACGATTTACCAGAACCAGTTTGGCCGTATGCGAAAAGACACGCATTGTATCCTTCAAATGCTTTATCTAGAAGTGGGCATGCTATTGTTTCAAACACTTGTTTTTGCGTATCAATGTAATCTATATTATTCGATTCAAAGACGTGGTCATAGGTAAAAGTGTGATAAGTGCCTGTAGATGCACCTGGCGTCACAACTGGTACGACTAGTTGGTTCCCATTGACTTTAACAACGCTTGAAGTTCTTTCTGACAAATTTAAAGGCCGTATACGCACTGCAACTACGAGACGATCTTCAGTGCCTTTTGCCAAACATGTACGAGATTTTCCTGGCGTGGATTTATGAAAAAAATCCTTTGCTGGCGTTACATTAATTGGACGATGATTTGGGACAGCGTTGCGAAAGAGCGAGGAAGGAGTGTGACAAGCATTTTCTTTTGGAGTTTTATATTTTTTCAGTTTGAAAGGAGACTCTTCTTGGGCGGCACCTTCTTTTCTTTCAATATTCCTGAAAACTTCTTCACAAGAATTGTGTTTGTTTGGCAGCTTCCTAGCCTGATGAGTTGTTGATGTTAATTCGTTTCGTCCAAAATTATTCATTTTTAATGCAATTTATTTCGCGCCTTATTCAATAGTTCCTTCATGTTAATAATTCTATTCTGAACAGTGATGTTATTTATAAAATAGAAGAGATATTAAAGCGAATTTCCCAAAGTACGACTCGGATTGTGAAGTTTTTAAGACAAAGTTACGTGGTTGACTACAGCGTTTTCTTTCACTTGTTCCAACGAAGAGAATTGAGAAAAATTTATAGAAACAGATGGCGAAACAATGATGTGATAGCGCGATCGTTCAAAATGAACATAAATATCAAAAATATTTATACACATAAATTTCGCAAATAATAATGCACAATCGTTTAATCAATATAACGCAATAGAAAAATAATTAATCAAAGACATGCATCACAATTTTCTTAACTGCAGAACTCAGCAGTAGTGTCTTTAAAAGAAAAAAGAACCAAGTTTCTCTGCGTAAAAGTTTTTCAGCTAAAAAATTAGAAGTGATGTGATTAGGCAATTTTAGTACGCAGATCAATCATATATGATGTATCTTTTGCATGAACCCAATTGCATGTATTTGTCTACCACAGAAACTCGATAAACTTCATATTTTTCTATATTTGTCCTATGATAGTGAGTAATTGAATTAATATCCGTTATATCCCATTTGATTTCAATTTCATTTGTTCCAAACAACAGACAACTTTTTTCCAGACAACTTTGACATTCAGCATTTGCTAACTTACATCAACAAATTTTTTGCAAAATTCAAAATGTGCGATTTCGAGCCATCGAAACAACATTTACGAGAAGTATTACTCCATTATCACATCTTAAATAAAACTATTGCTGAAACTCGTCGATTGCTAAAGGAAGCCTACGGAGAACATGCGCCCTCAGAGCCAACATGTAGGGAATGGTTTAGGAGGTTTAAAAGCGGTAATTTTGAGATCAAAGACAAAGAGCGTCCGGGCCAACCAAAAAAATTTGAAGATGAGGAATTGAAAGAAGTATTGGATGAAGATCCATGTCAAACGCTTAAATCCATAGCAGAAACATTGAATGTTGACGAATCGACAGTTTCCAAACGTTTAAAGTTAATGGGCATAATTCAAAAACAGGGAAGAATTTGGTTGCCATATGAATTGAAACCAAGATATATTGAACGGCGCTTTACGGTATGATGATATTTTGATGAAATTTGGTATACTTACGTGTTTTGACTTAAGAAATTGCTGTATAGGTATGTGAAATGCTGCTTCAGAGGCATCGAAAAAAGAGTTTTTTGCATCGCATTGTTACAGGCACTGAAAAGTGGCTACGTTGTGATAATCCAAAGCGCAAAAAGCTGAGCCATTGTTTATCATCACCTTCAACGTCAAAGCCGAACATTAATATCTCCAAAGTAATGTTGTGTATATGGTGGGATCAATTAGGGGTAGTGTTCTACGACCTTTTGGATCCCACCGAAATAAACAATAGCGAACGATATAAACAACAAGTGATACAGTTGGACCATGAGTTGAAGGCGAAACGTCTTCAGTATGCCAATGGGTCAGACCTAGTTATTTACCACCACGACAGTAATCGCTTTAGCACCAGAAACAGTGCTCGATCACCTGTTGCCAAACTGCTAAAAGAAACTTTTCAGGTGCTTGGATGGGAGATTTTGCCACATCCGCCATATTCTCCAGATATTGCCCCTTCCGATTATTTATTCCAAACAATGCAAGAGAATCTGGCAGATCAGCACTTTTCTTCTTTGGAGGACATGAAGAAATGGCTTGAATCATGGTTTGAATCGAAAGATGAGTCATTCTTCCGCCGAGGAATAAATCAACTGCCTGAAAAATGGGAAAAGGTTGTGGCTAGTGATGGACAATATTTTGAATAAGTGTGATGAATATTAGCTATTGATCTCAGAGGTTAAACGACTACGGAAATTAATTCAAGTACAATTAGATTAAACAATTTTCCGCTTACCATGATTGTCACACAAACGGGAAGAGGTGGAAAATTTGGCAGAAGGAAGAAGAATCAGAAGCGCTCTTCTTATCGATTAAAACCAAGCATTCTTATGTCTAAATCTCTTTCGTTTTTATTGACATTTTTTTTTCTCTTCCCTCAAATTAAGAAATATAATTTCTATTAATTAAGTATACATGATGATTAAAAGTACGAAATTCTCATGATTTTTTCGTTAAATATAAAAACTGTACATACTATTCAAACGTTGCTATAAAATACATAAGTGTTACACCAATTAATAGTGCCATTATTTCTTTAATAGACTGCACCAATTTAGTTGATTCTTCTAGAAGTTCCGGCAAGACGCTAACGGTTGCGATATATATGAATCCGCCGGCTGTAAATGGCAAAATCCACGGAATTGACTCTGTGCTAGCGCCGATACCAATTAGTGCTAAAATATTACCAGTTAACGCACCCAGTGCAGTCACTAACTGCAGCATAAGCGCTCGCCTCCGCGTACAACCAGATTTGATAAGGATGGCGAAGTCGCCAATTTCATGTGGCACCTCGTGAAGCAAAATCGTTATTGTTGTTATTATACCAATACTTTCTCCGGCTAAGTATGAAGCCCCTATAGCAAGTCCATCGGTAAAATTATGTGCAAAGTCGGCAGCCAAATTAAGATAACCAGCTATTTCCACGTCCGTGGTGTCATCCTGAGGTGCTGAAATTTTAAAGTCTGAAGCCTGGTGGTCACCGCTTGCTAACGATTTCTGATCTTTGACTTTTTTAGGTACACTGCTTGTGTGACTGTGGCTATGTCCAGTGCCTTTAATAAATCGAACCAACTTTTCTACAGCTAAAAAAATTATGATTCCAATAAGGATCCACAGACCAATAATTATGTCGCGGTTATGTCCGTGTGGCTCCTCATGTGAATGTTCATTATTACATTGTTCATGTTCATGTACATGTTCATGTGGATGGGGGTGGACAGCATGGGGAATTAGATGTAAAAATGCATCCCCTAAAAGTCCACCTGACGTAAAGGCGAGAAATATTTTAAGGCGTGGTTTCATAGAGTCGCTGTTGTCCAACGGTATCAAAAATAATAATAAAAAAGGCGCCGCGCTTATTAACAATGTGGAAACCAGCGAGTATAACCATACATAGTTCATATCTGTGAATTAAAATTATTATTTATCACTTTACCTTCTTTTTTTAAAGAAAGAATTAATAAAAATATCTACCAATGGAACCAGTATGTTTATGATTGCATTGATGCAATATTTTAACTTCTTCATTTAGTTTATTGGCTTCTCGTGAATACTTAAAACTGGGTGACTCGTGATTATGGCATACTGTAGGAGAAGGTAACACCAAAATGCAAAATAATGCGCAAAACATTATTTTTTTGCATGTCTGTAAATTCACATTTTTACAAAATCTACTTTTCATATTAAATGAATAAAAACGTACACGTCATGAATATAAAATAAAAAAGGATCCAATATGCTTCTATAATTAACTGTAAACACAATCGTGAATTTTATGAAAGATTTTGACAAGAATAGTGACCTATTAGCTAATAACGTATCGTACCGTATCGTTTAGATATTTAATTTTCGCGAAGCGTTTTTAAAATATGTACGCAATCAAGAACTTAAAAAAGAGAAAGAAATGATAAAATATTCTCAAACGAACTCAAACGGAAAAAATCAAAATCTTTTTAAATTAGGAAGCATTGTACATGAGAGATATGAAAATAATTTAACAAAACGGCAAATTTCGCTTTGTGAAGTAAGTTTTCGTTTTCATATGGATATACAGAGTATAAACGTTAGGCTCAATTTCATATTATTACTATTATTAACCAGTAATTAATCATTAAATAATTACAAGTGAATTGCATTATCGTTTAATATTAATGAAGATTAAAAAATATAGGTTACAAACCTGCCTCACTTTAGTTTTACTTTCATTTATTATTATTATTATTATAAATTTAACCGGAGAATAATTTCTAAAAGTAAAGCTTAAAGCACCAGCATCTAAGGCTCCCGGCGTTATTAAAAACTGTACCGCACTTGAGATTTTAACCCACAACCATTGAGTTGCTAGTCGAGACTCTTGCCCACTCTGCCACTCAGGCGGATACTTTCATTTAACATCTGTTAGACTTATTAAAATTGAGCAGTTCTATTTTTATTTTTTCCACTAGCCCATTGGGCAAACTATCCTCTATAGCCTGCATTCGGAAGGGTAATGTTAAAGAATTTCTGTTTCCAGTTAGCGCCACAACTATATATCGATCAGCTGAACACATAGCTTGCATGCGTTCAAACCCTCGTAAATCTGACTTCCACACTGGCGTTTTTTAAATTTTCCAAGCAAACTACAATAATACCGAATGAGCAATATACCAAAACGTGCGCTGCTAGTGTTATTTTTATTTCCCCATAAAAATGAACGACAAAATCTGTTGGGAGTTTACATTCAAATTAAGCGAAGTGGTAAAACGGAATCTGTAGCATTCGTAATGTTTTCGTTGGTATTTCGTTGCAATAGAAAACTGTGGAGGTCTACTTTTCATCAAAACCGTTACATGAGTTCAAAAAGTACACAAACATAGATCCCAGAGTCAATTTTTACGTCGGATTGTTACCTTTATCAATTTTTGTCTTTGATATATTAAAAATCAAATTCTTTTGCAACATAAAACCTGTTCTTCGCATGAACGGTTTGAAACAGTTTATTGCGCGATACGTGAGTGCATCAAATTTCGTCCAAAATATCTGGAGACTTGCAACCTTTAGATTGAATGTAAAATTGCATGCGTAGACTATAGACATAGGGGCAAGCCTTAATTCGATTTAGAAAATGATTGTGGGTCAGTCGGTGCAATGAAAAGGTAGTCTCCCATAAATCTAGAAGTGGTTTAGGGCGTGATGACACTCTTTTTTTTTTGCAATAAATGAAATTGAATTCAGTGAATACTAGTAAAGATATTCATTGTTCTCGATTCTATGTAAGCATTTTGTTAGTAACGCAAATATTTCTTTTCTCTTTTCTCTTGCGTTGGTCCAGTGTTCATGAGTTTTTTAAATCTTCCATAGAGTTTGTTTTTCCTTCTCTTTTTTATTTCGGTTGTTTACTATTAGCATAATTGTTTTTGCCCGCAAACCAAAAGTAAATTAATTAATTTCTCTGAAGCTTTTTGGACATTATTATCTGCATTTGCCAATATATCTCATCCGCTTTAGAAAAAATCCTTTTCATATATATGTTGGTATAAAGGATATATAAGTTATTAGACGCTACTTACTTAGCTAGAGAAAACTAATAACCGCTGGCTTCAGAGATACTGAATAATAACAATTTTTGTAGCAAGTAAATCAATATTTTATACAATGTAACTTCAGTAATCTTATCTCTTGTAACGTCCGCGAACAAGATTCAGGGAGGGTGTCTGTCAATCTGCTTTTGCCACGAGTGTCATAATAACGGCATGCCGTTATATGATATCGCATGATTTTACTGTTTCTCTGCATAATAACGGCCAGCCGTTAGGTATGCAAAAGAGAAGAGAGGGAGAGACATCATGCGAAGAAATTCGGTGGCGGGTTTTTCGTTTTGATCGTTTGAGAGGAGTCGAGCATTATCTACCGAAGCGAGCGGTCGCAATGAAATAAGCGTTCAAGAAAAAATGTATGGAAATAAATATCTGCATATGTTTTGTTTGGGAAAGTACAAAGTCAAACGCGTATGAGAAAAAACAAAGAAACTGTCCTACTGCAATAATATATATTGGAATCCTGCAAACAAAAAGAAAATAAGAGACTGTGGGAAGGTATGTTAATCTGCCGAAATCATTAAAACTGTCATTTTCATTTTTGGTTTACATTGCAAAGTAAAGGAGTCAAGTCATTATATTCAGCGTCAAATAAATGGTGAATCGTTCTTATGATATATAGCAATAGAAAAGAACTGTCCGTATATCAATATATGTGGGTGCAAATGTATAAACATGTGGTTTCAACCAGGTTTTCCTTAAAAAAAAAAAAACAAAGAACAACACAAAACAACAACAAAAGAGAAGTGCTTAAGTTGATTCGAAATGATTCGCTTTTGTTTGTTTATGTATCAATACCCAAAAATTTTCCTTTAAAAAAAACGACATACGGCATAAATTAGAGATTATTAAATATATAGCCTATTAATGATTTCTTTTATTGAATTAAATGATTGTGAAACCAATTGTTATTTTGGGCGAACGATAAAGACATATATATACAAAGTTACTAATAATTTTACGTAAATTCTGATATGAACATAAGAATTCGTTTGTATGATATAGAAAAAGAGAAAGAAAAAAGCAAAAGCTATCTACATAATAAGAGAAGGGAAAGTAATTAAAGAGCTTTGGCTATGTAGAAAAGTCAAATGGAGGGCAAGCAATCACGAAATAGTATACGTGAACATATGTAATATTGTGGAGAGTATTAACAGAAGATAAATACTTGTACATGCGATTAATTAGTTATGTTTATATGTTTAATAAAAATCATGTACACATAAATAATAAAGTGTATTATATTAACCTGCAAATAAAGTCGAAAAAGCTATTGAGAGAAGGAACTGCGAACAAGATGATTTTCTTATAGTAAGAGTGAATCAAAGGATGTGGTAACGCACATTAATCATGTAAAGGGAAACAGTCAACACGCAAAAAAGCGATAACGCGAAATAAAAAACACTTTGTAATGAACTCCGTTGCTTTCTATGGTAATAATACTAATAATACACGATATTAAGTTATTAGAAAAGGATCGTTTTTGGCGCATATTGCAAGGATTTCTATAGAGTGATGGAGGCCAATTGCTAAAAGAAAAAAACGAAGGAAACCAGGGTAAAAATGAAGCTCAGGTTCTCAACTCGTATCTGCCAAAATTACTAAGAAACCCAACGTTAGAAGTTAGTTTTTTAAAGTGAAATTTTAATATTTATCGAATATTTATTACCACGTTTCTAAAACCGGTTTTAAAACGATATACCCATTAACCTAGTTAAGTAAATTAATAATTGGCATCTAAACTCTCGGCGAAGACTTGAAGAGGAAAAAAATAACAATCAATCCAAAGCAACCGCTACAGCAGTAACTGTTAGCAGCAGAGCGCCTGTCAACACAATCATAGCGAAGTAAGAGAGCAGTAAGAACAACTTTGAAACCGAACGAAGGAGACAAGGGCGGCACGTTTGGTACTGACACCAATGGAGATGCGAATGCCAACACCGGGTAGAGAGAGGTGGATATGTAATAGGCGTACTTGCAGTTTATTACAGGAAGATATGTTTACGGTAATTACATCATGCCTGTGTAGATAAGGGACTCCACTGCAAAGGCGGAGCATGGGCAGGGAGCGTACGTGAGGGAAGAGTAGAGAGACTGCGGATTGGACAAACGGACTAAGACGGGGCCAACGAACGTCAGTCAGGACAAACCACAGACCGACGTACTAGTGACGAGTAGTTTAAAGGAAAACGTGTGGGTATCTTAGTTTATTTCATGGTTCATATTTTGTGTTTTTTTTCTCCTCTACTGTTGTCATGCGGTACGGCGGACAAAGGGCAACCGCTCTACCGCCATGAGCTAGGCCGTACATGCCATGTTACACCCTTCAACTTTATTTCAGATGAAAAATTGCTCATTTTACTGTTGCTGACTAGCATTACATGAATTGTCGCAAATGCAACAAATTCACTTCTTTTCAGCAGCACAACAGCAATCTCCTGTTTTTAGAAGGATGCGGATTGAATAACTGAAATATTTTTGGCAAAAAGACGCTTAGAAACTTTGTAGGCAATACTGCAATAAAATAAAATAGCCGTAATTCTATTGCGCTTTAACTTGTCTATAGCTCTAAACGTAGTCAAATTTTCCATATTCATTTACTATATCAAAAATTAATTTTCACTGGTTTTTGCAAAGAAATATTAAGGGCTGCAAATTTTGTCAACATAATGGTATTCTTATTCATTTTGTTGTTTTTGCATAAAATTTTGTCAATATATCTTGAAAATTACGATTTGTAAGCTGGACGCAAAGACATTAAACACACAGATTTAGTCAGTTTAGAAAATGAGTCAAAGTCGAAAAAAATCGTTAATGTTGACGTTCTTGATTTATTAAGAAGGAGTATACTACTCGGCACCATATAATACGGAATTTAGTTCCGCTGCTACTATATTTTTATGTAATAACACTTTTTCAATGGTATTTTTCTTTCCCTTTTTGCAAGACATCTGGCGTATGAAACTTGTTCTACGTTCATAACATTCTTGTTAGAGAAGCACACACGTTCGACTTGAAAAGTAACGAAATGTTAACCAAAAATCAAACCTTAATTTCATTTTTGGCGAGGAATATTGAGGAATTGGTGAATTACGCATCAAATGGTCACCAATTTTTGGCGAGTGTTGGTGTGCCGTTAACGGCAGTGCCACATAACCGAAATTGCTACTGCTGTCACTGCTAACGCTTATGACGCTACTAAGTTGTCCTGTTGGTGCTGGACCGATTGAATAGTGAATAGTACTGGCGGAGTCATATAAACGGCCGAATTGCTATGAACAAAATGCCGTTGCCCGGCGGGGTAACAAACGGTCCTGGCATTATAAGCGAATATTTTTCAACTTGTAAAGAGTTAATTACAATATTTTCACGGTTATAATACCTACATACATATGGAATCGGCATTTCATTTCCGACTAAGCGTGAAAATGTTAAATGGAATTAATGGAATTATTGAATGAATTAACCCATTAACTTGTATTCACATTTTCAAAAGCAATCGTAAATGATTCTCGCTGGCTGTTGGGAACATATTTTGTATCTTATGAACTATGGCATTCGCATCAATTTGGTTTGAAAACGTTGTCTCTTGAATTGTGGAACCCCGCGACATATTAGCCATGATGCGCGGCGTTTGAGTTGGGTTAATTTTGAGGATCGGCAAACATGATGTATCCTATAAGAAGGCTTTTTTCGATAAATGAATACAAAAATGCGCGCATTGCTTGGATGTTGCTAGTAAGATAGATGTGATACGGTGAACCTCCAGGCAAGAGTTGCTATACAATTGATGTAATATATATATATATATTCATTGAAAAGGTGTGAGAATTTCAATTTGTGCTCCCTATGTGTTTTGAACTAAAACCAGCGCAAAGCCTATACTTTTTCCGCGTTTTTGTAACTGCAGCGACTATTATAATTTAGGACTTTTTTGCGATATTTATTCAAGTTAAGATTCGTGGCTAAAATAGTATCAAGTGTAGCGAAGCATTGAAAGCGCTGAAACAAGCTTGGGTGTCCTCGCAAATCAACCAATGACCATTTCATTTTAGTTGTTTCCCCAAACCTAGCTCGTCGCGCCTTCTTCGCTCTGTTTTTATTTTCAGAATTATTGTTGTAATTATTAAAGCAGTCAGAGAAATAAATTCTAAGATCAAAGTCGTAAATCACTAGCATTCAAAGCTATCTTGAAAACTCTATCGCCCTTGAGCTTTGAATCCACGAATATTGAGTTGTTGGCGAGATGCATGAATGAAGCCTGCTATAATTGCAACTATTGCTGCTATTGATAATACATAGTGAAAATGAGTAAAAACATAATAAGTGTCATGTAAAATAATTTCAGCTGATGAATTAGTTACTCCTATTAAACCTCCTACTGTTTGTCTGTTCGAGCACTTAATAAGAACATAAAACCGAAAGATCAATCAATTTCGAAGAAAACGAATAATTCTTTGTACATATCTAAGAATATTAGTTAGCGAGATTCAAGTACGTGATTTACGATAAAATTTTTTAACATTTATGCCGACATTTATTAGCTGCACGCCGATCTAATTGCAGGCAAAGCGCTTTTTAATACGTTATTGCTGGACCTTTTTTTGGATTATATGGATTAAGTTAGTAAGTAACTTAAATCTGCAAGGAAGATTAGCAAAGCGAACGGAAAAAAGTTTTTTATTGATTTATTATTTATTATACCAACGACGTGGATAAAAGTGAACACGTGACAGTTCCTTATGCTATCCATTACAATTGTTTGAAAGGATATGGTTTCCATTGGTTGTTGGCCGGTCGGACGCGTTTATTCTTTAAAAAATTTCATAATATAGGGGGCGATGTCTACCGTGACAGACAAGAGCGAGCATTTCGCCTCTTTAAAACCCACAAATAATATACAAGGTCTTTCATTAAAAACGGCGACGAAACAGATCAAAGCTATAAGCACATTCGTACCCATTTTAAGAACCACACTTGGCATTATTTGAGTCATTATATTTCAATTATTATATAAATAATAAAATGTAATGCTTGCTAGCAAATTGCAAAGCAAAATGTAATAGATTACCCTTAAAAGTTTATGACAGTAGCATTTCAAGTGGCCAAAATTGCAAAGTATCCGCTGGGATGTTCACCAATAAACATGTATATACGTATATAAAAAATTACCTGCATTGCTGTTGAGTCACTTGAACACCGTTCGTTTTGCAGCTGTCGATACGAAGGGCGAAGGTCTTCCAATTGAAAAACTTCAAAATAATAACGGAATTCAACATCAAAATCTTATTAAACCTTATTAAACATTATTAAACATTGGATGTACGGCAGCCGACAGAATTGGAGATTTGTAAGCTGCCTAACTCAGAACATGTTCCTCTCAAAACTATACTTGAGGACAGTTCTGCTGAACGTTTTAAGGAAAAACTTCAAGACGAAACTTTGCCAATTTTCATATTATGTCGACATGGTAATGACTCACGTTATTCTTATCAACTATGTTGTCGGTAATTACACTTTACGTACTCCACTTGCTAACAAATGTAGCAAAGGTGATGAACTAAATAATAACTTGTAGTCTGCAGGTAGCAAACATTCGAAGGAAACCGACTGTGAGTAAAAAAAAGGATAAAAAAAATTTTCATGTCCAATTTTCAATAAACAAACCTTAATGAATGTGCTGGTATCAAACACCAAAGGGTTTGTGGTGGTTTGCTGGTTTGGCTATCGGAGAGGAAAATTCGTCGTTAGACACTTACTTTTAAATTCATAGAACCTTATCCCTGCTAATCCTCTAGTAATAACTCATATGCTCATATTCTCATAGAATGATATTTCCTATTTGCGTATGCAATTTTATTCTATTCCTAATAATCTAGGGGGAGTGATTGCTTTAATATTATCAATTGTTATTTTAGCTATTTTACTATTCACTTAAGAATTAAATTTTATGCTATTAATCAATTATGATTTTGATCAATAACTATAATTGCTATTTCATTAACTTGAATTGGAGCACGACCTTTTGGTACCTATAGGTCAAATCTTAACTGTAATATACTTTGCTTATTTTTTAATTAGCCTTCTGATTACTAAATGATAAGATAATAAATTAAATTAGTTAATGACCACTGAATAAGCATATGTTTTGGAAACCTAAGATAGAAAGTTAAATTTTCCATTAACTTAATACTAAATTTAATTCATTATAAATAAAAATTCTATTTATAAAAATCAAAAAAAATAAATTTAAAAAATAACAAATATAGTTAGATATGAACGGGTAAGATTGTTCCACACTTGGTAAAAAAAAAAAAACTAATAACTAACTAAACTAACTAAATAATCTTCTAATAATAGATAAAATAATTTTAAATAAACACAATAGTATTTGTGATAAATCACATATATAAGTTATAAAATAAGATAATTATTTATTTAATATTTGGTTTTTTCGCACTAAAATATTAAAAATTACTAAAGATAGAAACCAACCTGGCGTACTTGAACTTCGATTATATAACATTTTAAAAGTCGCAAAGACTTAAATTTTAAGCTCTTGCATTTAAATTAATATCTTAGTCCGACATCGAGC
The DNA here is from genome assembly GCF_014805625.2 of Glossina fuscipes. Lineage (NCBI taxonomy): Eukaryota > Metazoa > Arthropoda > Insecta > Diptera > Glossinidae > Glossina > Glossina fuscipes. The sequence continues at coordinate 9,022,857 of NW_023998464.1, read as the reverse complement.
TCGCATTTTTTAATTTAAAACTCTTCTAGGTTCAATGAGACCAAATGGTCTTTACATGTAACCTTAGGCCGTTACGATTATCTTTTATAATATTTGCCTGAATAAGTAATAATCAACATATATTGCTTCACACATTTCGTGCCCCAAGGAGCACTTGCAGTTTTAATGTTATTCAATTTGTATTGAATCTATTAGTAATATAACACCCCTGGTACTATTAACCCTCTTGCCAAATACTGGGCCTTCAAAAAACTTTACAATAATTTTATTATTATAAAATTGCATTGTTAGTGTTGAAATCAGCTGTAACTATACTTCAAATTTGCATTAGTATGTTACGTTATGTTAAATAATATATCTTTATTTACTTCAGGAAATTTATTTCTTATGTTAAAAAGTTTGGCAACTCTGCGCGCGCGATATAGTCGTCTATATTTTTTTTTCGGCAATTAATATCTTAATTTCTTGTTGAATTTCGTGGCTATTCTGCCTTATTGTGTGTAAATTTATAATATACTGGGCGGGGAAAGTGAGTGAATTCAAAGTAAAGGAACTATTTTTTCTTTACGCTTTGATTCATTGGATTTTTGTAAAAAAAAAATTGAGCCCTGATATAAGTCTCTTTTTTTATTGTTTTGTTTTTTTCTCTTTTTTGCTTATTTTTTCGGTGTTTGCAGTTTTGTTTTGCTTTTGCTCTCTTGTCACAGTGTCAACGTAACGGAGGAGTTTTGCTGAAATTGGTTGATAAATTTTGTGTTGTGGATCTTTCTGTTCTTCATAATCCACTTCCGTCTTTTAGATTGGACATGGATTGTTCCTATATACCTTGTCGGGCGAAAACGCCTCGGGATCTGTAAGATTCGTTTCGTATTGCCTTTGCGATCGCTGTGCCATGCAAAGTGTGCGTGTATTATCGGCCGTGCTGCTGATGCAGTCGCTGACCCCTCGAAGGGATTGCGATGGTCATGTAATGACTGTAGGAAGCGGGCCATTCTACAAATTGTTCTCGGAGACGAGGAATAGTTTCTCTGAATTGAGTAAAAATCTCTGCTCCTTGTGTGAAAAGTTTTAGATCGTTAAGACTAAGTTTGATGAGTGTCGTTTTATTGAGCACTCCTCTTCTTCCCAAGCTAGAAAAATCACAACTCGTAGCGTTGCGTATGGTAAGTTACTTCTAATTCCCCCTAAGTCCGATTCGTTGGTGTAAGTTAGCGCTTCCATAATGTCCTCAAAAAACGTCAGCGTTTCTGATATGACTGAGTCGGTCTGTAACAAAAAAGTTGCAAATAAGACAAGTCCTTCTGGTTTAAGCTATGCTGAAGTGGCAAGAGTTTCGCCTCCTAGTGGCGTCGCTCACTCAACTCAGGCGTCGTCGTCTAAAACTAATAAAGAGCAATATAAATTATCCTCTCTCCCCGGCTGTTCGAGTGTGAACGCTGGTCACCAAACCGGACATGTCGCACAAGCTGCTCCATTGGTAACCTCATCTATATTCTCCCCAAATCAAAACTCCCCTGTCCTGAACCCTACTACTCCTAGCTGTAATAACATTTGCTTGACGGCAATTCCTCCCAGAAAAGCCATATTTGTGTCAAGACTGGCACCCGATACACCTCCCGATGGATAACATAAAAATTTTTCTGGCGGCGAAAATCCCATCAGTCAATCTAAAGCGGGTTAGTATTTTTAAATTGGCTCCGTCTCAATCTAGAGCAATCGTTTCTTTTAAAATTCTTGTTCCGACGGAAAACATTGATATGTTGTTAGATAAGCCACTGTTGGATCTTTAATAAAGGAATTTTTCCTCCGTGATCGACTCCGTAATACTAAACCAGTAGTCCTGTCGCCTTCCAAAAACCGAATTCAGGCTCACTATCTCTCATTTATCAAAATCTTAGGGGCCTAACCTCACAAATTTGTTCTACCTTCCTAAATTCAGTGGGCACGGAGTTCTCCTGTTTGGCCTTCACTGAAACTTGATTAAAACCTGATCTACATTCGTCCACAATTCTTTCCAGGTTTTCAGAAATGTTCGATTGGATCGCATTGGTAGTGGTATATTAATTGCCATATCTTCGTCATTTCCGTCCAAATCAATTGAATTTCCTACTACTCCTGACGTTGAATTTATCGCCATTCGAGTGAAAATGCCTAATAAACAACTATTTATAACCTGCTCGTATATTCCCCCAAATTCTGATATCTCCATATTGTAAGGAAGCGATTTTGCGTCCTTACGGAAAACTAGTCCGTCCGCTTAAAAGTCCTCCCGCGATCCGCAATCAGCAAATCCGATCTGTCCACATGTCATTCTGTGAACAATACACGAGCAGCCTCCTCCAACTTCAAAAGCAAAATCATAAAAACACCCACTAATTATACCTTGTACAGATAAAATCATAATATCACACACTAATATACCGATACCTTGTAAAGATAAAATCATAAAACACCCTCTAAGGA
>NW_023998464.1:9019099-9020384 GCF_014805625.2 Glossina fuscipes | reverse complement strand
AAGGATACTTATACCGTGTACAGATAAAATCATAATATCACACACTAATACACCGATACCTTGTAAAGATAAAATCATAAAACACACATTAAATATGCCTATACCTGGTAACGAGAAAAATGTCTAAACACATATTGTACAGGCCCACGTGAGTTAATTCATAGAAATACACACCACATGTGTGTAAAGAGGAAAGTACAAGCACATAGTGAGTATGCCTCCGTAAAACCACAGAAGTACACCACAGCACAGATTAAGAACCCCAGTGTAGCAAAAAGCTTAGATCCAAATTTCAAAATGTAATAGCGGAGTCAAGAAACCAAATAAAAGAAAAACTTAGTTGCAAGAAATCAATATCGTAAGAACCCAAGTAGAATCTCAAAATGTTTAAGAACTCAAAGGCTAAATAAAAACTCAAAGTACAAATGCAAGTAAAATCCCAAAATGTTTAACAAGCAGAATGGAACTTAGGTAGAAAATCTATGCATACAAAACAAACTTCAGCAAAAATCTCTATGTGTAAAAATGCGCAGAATGTGTAGCACCGTTAGGGTAAACCAAAACAAGCGGAATTGAACTTAGGTAGAAAAAAATAATAAGAACATACGATAATGCATAAACGGCATACACAAAATGTACAAAGACACGATCGCACATGTAAAAACACACAAAGCACATGCAAACACAGTGCACAAGCACTCACATACTTAACGGTGATCGAATCACGCGATTTGGTGCCTGAGTGCTTAGTGAGTAAACTCTTGAACAAAACATAGTAATAAGCTATACACAAAGTACATGCAAACTCAGTGCACAAGCACACACATACCTAACGGTGAGTGAATCACGCGATTTGGTACCTGGGTGCTTGTTGCATCGAGATTGGAACAAACATAATAATAAGCTAGATGTAAGCGATATCAAGTTATGTATAAGCAGGATCATTCAAGTCGTAACTAAGGTTGCGACTGCAGCGAACCTAAGCTAAGTATACTCATAAGCATATGTAAACACACAGAACATGTTGGCAACAGGACAAGCGAGCGAGACTGCGGCTATAAAAGAGCGGCGCATCGCACAGACTCGTTCAGTTTGGTGTCATAGCCGTCTAGGTAAGTACCCGCAGACATTGTGACAAGTTGACCGTTAAAAAGATTTTTGTTTGACTTACGGATAGGGGATGTGCTGGTTTAGCTTAATCGCCATCCCTGAAGGACTCTTTAGGACCATTGACTTACGGATAGGGGATGTGCTGGTTTAGCTTAATCGCCATCCCTGAAGGACT
>NW_023998464.1:8999292-9019089 GCF_014805625.2 Glossina fuscipes | reverse complement strand
GGATAGGGGATGTGCTGGTTTAGCTTAATCGCCATCCCTGAAGGACTTTTTAGGACCATTGACTCACGGATAGGGGATGTGGTGGTTTAGCTTAATCGCCATCCCTGAAGAACTGAAAGACGGTTGTTTTTTTTTATTTTTGGACTCACATACCAACCAGGGATGAACCAAGGCAACTATGACACTGGCGAAGTTTTCGGTTCTTTCTTGCAGTGCTCGCGATATTAAAAGCGTAACGAAAAAGAAGTGCAAGTTCCAAACGTACAAGTAAAACGAGGAAAACAAAACAAGCCAGTAATAGCACGACAAGTCGGGTCACCTCGCTGGTTCCTTGCCATAGCCCAGTTATGCACAAACTGCTGTACTTCCGTCCATAAAGTGGAACTGGAAATTGTACACCATTCCCCCCGAAGGTCCTGATTATTTTTCTAAATTTTCTTGCAACGAATCCTGGATTGACTGAGTCATACCCCGCCTAAGGAAACTCGTTACAATATATGAGAAACAGGCCGCTCTCATTTGTGAAGTGGCCAAGCAGTCGAAACCAACCGATTTGGTAGTTGCGTTGGGAAACTTCAATGTGCCTCAAGTCAATTGATGTAACCGTGATAATGCTGGCTGTTTGATTCCTACTTCAACATCTGATAGAGCTGTTGTGTTCTTTAACGAATTATTTGATCATAATTTAGTTCGATACAACCGTACCCCTAATTGTAATGATAGACTGCTTGATCTCTGCTTTACCAATTTCCCTGAGATTAGTGTAAATCGTTGTCCACATTTTAGTTTACCTGAGGATCCTTATCATCCACCAATGTGTATTTCCTTTTATCACAAGCATGATGGTTAATTGAACTATTTTAGCGTTCCAAATCCAACTTTTTCAAATAAATACTACGATTTTCATAAAATCAATATCATATTGCTAAAATATCATCTTTCACATATAAGGCTTAATTTCTCAACCGGAAGTATTGAAAGCTTATTGTCATAGTTCTACAATACATTTAATGTAGCTATTGCTGCATCTGTTCCGATAAAGCAGTGCCGAGCTCGAAGCAGGTGTCCCCAATGGTTTAATAGGACAATTAAATATTAGGACAGAAAATTCAAAAAATATTCGAAAAGTGGCTCTGCTCTTGACTATTTCGCTTACTCGGTGGCAAGGCATAGATTTAACTCCTTCAACCACCAATATTATTGCAAATACCTTCAGTTCATTAAATCCTCTCTGTTTGCTAATCCTAAATACTTTTTTAAATTTGTTAACTCAAAAAGAAGAATTTCCATACATCCCTCTCGTGTTTCTCTTAATGACTCTGATTCTTCTGATGATTTTGAAATATCAAATCTGTTTGCTGGGAACTTCCGACGAAATTTTTCGACTGCTAATTCTGATTTATCCGCAAACCACCATATCCTATAACTAACTTGGTTTCAATACCTAATTTGGTTATTGCTGAAGATGACGTTTTTAAAGCCTCGAGCTCTCTAAAATATAGTTGTGCGCCTGGACCTGATGCGATTCCATCATGTGTACTCAAATCTTGTGCTGTCAAGTTATATCTCTAAGATTTTTAACCGGTGTTTTCCCTTCATGTGAAAGAGTATTTTCCATATTCCTATCCACAAAAGCTTCCTTTCTCAAGAAGAAAGTCATTCACTACTCAGTATTTCATTGATTCGCACAAGTCGGAAGACGTCGATTCGTTCTCAGATTTAGGCGTTCTATTTGATTATATGTTACTTTTCAATTTTAATGATGCTCATATTACGAAAAGACTTTACATGTTTTTAGTTAGACCTATACTTGAGTATGCCTCTGTTGTGTGGTCTCCTTCATATAGGTGCTACGTAGATTCAATTGAATCTGTTTAAAAGCAATTCTTGCTGTTTGCCCTTAGGAATTTCGGTTGGGACCCGATTGCCCTTCTTCCACCCTATAAAAGTAGCTTGCTTCTGTTAACCCTACCGTCACTGGAGAAGCGTAGATTCGTTCTTGGGGTTTCCTTCGTAATCAAATTAATAAATGGTACAATTGACTTGCCCGCATTACTTCGTGAGATAGGCTTTAATGTCCCTAACCGCTTCTCTAGGCATTTTATCTTGGTTAAGCTTAGTCAATGTAAATATAATTATGAGGCGTTTAACCCAAGAATCTACATTATGCTTACCACTTATTCTTATTATCGGACTCTTTAAAGTCTAATAAAGCAAGATTGCTTAATACGCGTAATATAGCTATTTCGTACCTAAACTAGCTCTTAAAATTCTGAAATTATCTTTAGCATGATTTTACTCTAGCAAGAGGCTATTAAAAATCTTTTGGAACGTAATGGTGTAATCGTTACGGTGTCTTGTAAAACACTACCTCCACAGGAAAAACAAATAAAATCATTATAGCCATGTAAGACCGATCATCTTATTGTCCCATTTTAGCGATAGATTAGCAAAAATTGTACGTTTCTTCTTTGTAGAGAGCGTAGCTTTCGTAGAAGATCTTATGTAGGAGGGCTTCAAGAACATGAACTGAAGGTGGAAAATGGGGTTTAGAGAAATCAATTTTTTTGTCAAAGAGCTAATTATTCGTCATAAATTACCAAAAACTAGACTACTGTGCCATCTAAATATATGCCTTTCATGAAAATCCATATGTCCATATATGATGTGGACCAGAAAATAGACTGGAGAAGTGCAATTTTGGTAATATCTGTTTTCGTGTCAACTTTACGTTATGGTCTAATTTTCCTTTTCTAAGCCTATTTTTTGTAAGAACGTTTATGTCGCAGGGGGTTCAAAAAAATTGATCCAAATTTTTCACACCAATTTAGTATTCAGAAATATAAACAATAAAACAACCTCTTCAGAATAAGATGTTATATGTGGAGTGATCGTAAATGGTACTTTCCACCCAGCGTTGATGTACAAACTTTTCGCGATTAGATTCAGAGATTATATGTATTCGTATATTACAATCCAGACCTATGCACTAATTCATCCGATTTTCAATTCAAGAAAACCTACACCAAAAATTTCAAAGAGAAATTCATCCGACTTTCGTTTAAGAAAACCTACACATCCATTCACATATTAACTTGTGCAATACCTCATATGCCGGTTTATAGCTATCGACATCGAGTAAATGCGATTTAAATATGTTACACCACCGATTATTTTCGGCGCTGTCAAATTGTTTTTATTTTTATTTATTTATTCCACTTATACAAGAAACTCAACTAAAACAAATTGGCAGTCGAGTCCAATTGACTCTTACAGTAAATTTTAATTTAATTAATATTAACACTTAGTATTAGTACAATAAAACAAATAAGAAGGAAAAAAATAAGAAGAAAAGCATGTACACAACTAGCCACATTCTCAATCGGTGCAGGACCAAATTGCAAGTGAACCCCTAAGCCGTCGCAAACATGCGTAAGCCTGACAACCGATAATAGTTAGCAACAATTATTTTCGACTCACAATGACTTTTTAAGGTTAAAAGTTAGTTTAAGTAAGACATAGGAAAATCGCGCGTATTAAGCAATGTTGCTTTAATGGACTTTAGAGAGTCCGATAAGGAGAATAAGTGATAGACGTCATTAAGGTTCTTGCAAACTACTCTGAGCGGGTTAAACAGTTCGTAATTATATTTGCATTGACTAAGCTTCATCAAGATAAAGTGCCTAGAGAAGCGGTTAGGGACATTAAAGCCTATCCCACGAAGTAATGCGGGCGAGTCAATTGTACCATTTATTAATTTGATTACGAAGGAAACCCCAAGAACGAATCTACGTTTCTCCAGTGACGGTAGGGATAACAGAAGCAAGCTATTTTTATAGGGTGGAAGAGGGGCAATCGGGTCCCAACCGAAATTCCTAAGGGCAAACAGCAAGAATTGCTTTTGAACAGATTCAATTGAATCTACGTAGCACCTATATGAAGGAGACCACACAACAGACGCATACTCAAGTATAGGTCTAACCAAACACATGTAAAGCCTTTTCGTAATATAAGGATCATCAAGCTCTTTGGACCATCTCTTCATAAAAGCAAGCGCGGACCTAGCTTTGCTTAACGAGGGCTCAATATGCAAATTGAAAAGTAACATATAATCAAATAGAACGCCTAAATCTGTGAACGAATCGACGTCTTCCGACTTGTGCGAATCAATGAAATACTGAGTAATGAATGACTTTGTTCTTGAGAAAGAAAGCTTCTTACATTTATTTAGATTTAGTTTGAGAAGATTCAAAGAGCACCACTTTGAAGATGATGTGGTTGCGATTCTACGGAAAAGGAAGAAAACAGTTTCTCATCATCAGCATACATTAAGATCTCGCTGAATTTAATCACGGAGGGCAAATCATTGATGTATAAATTAAATAAAATGGGTCCTAAGTGGCTAACTTGAGCTACGCCAGACGTCACGGGTAATTCATCCGAGGTAATGAGGTTAAATAAAACCCTGAATGATCTACCATGCAGATAAGAGCTTAACCATTCCACTAAGAAGAAAGGTAAGCCAGAGGCTTGGAGTTTAAAGATCAGTAAGTTACGGTTAACAAAATCAAACGCTTTGCTTAAATCAGTGTATATAACATCTGTGCGAGAGCCACTAGAAAAAGTCTTGAAAACATGACAACTAAACTCTAACAGATTGGTGACCGTAGATCTTCCCTTTCGAAAATTATTTTGGAGAGGAGAAATATACGATTCCATGGAAAAGGCTATATACTGAGCCACAATTCGCTCAAACAGTTTAGGCAAGACACTCAACTTGGCAATGCCTCTGTAGTTCTCTACAAGTTGCCTATTACCACTTTTGTGAATAGGAATAAGGAAACAAGTCTTCCAACACAAAGGGAAAACACCTGAATTGAAGGACTTGTTAAAAATCTTTGAGATAACACCACATAGCTCGCCAGCACAAGATATAAGTACACATGAGGGGATTCCATCAGGTCCAGGCGAACAATTATACTCTACAGAGCTCAAATCTACAAAAACGTCCTTTTCAGATATAACAAAGTTAGGAATTGAAATTAAATTAGAAATCGGATATGGATAGTTTGCTGATAAATCAAAATTGGCAGTTGAAAAGTTCTGCCGGAAGTATTCCGCAACGAGATTTGAGGTTTCAAAATCATCCGAGGACTCGGAGCCATTCAAAGACACATGCGAGGGATTTATGGAGATTTTTCTTTTGAAATTAACGAACTTAAAAACGTATTTAGGATTAGCAAACAAGGAGGATTTGACAAGCTGAAGGTATCTGCGGTAGTATTGACAGTTGAGGGAATTAAATTTATGCCTTGCCACCGAGTAAGCGAAATAATCGAAAGAACCACTTTTCGAAAATTTTTTGAAAACCTTGTTTTTCCTATTTCTATAGCCTGTTTTACTTTTGTGATGCTTTCAACCGACCAAGTCATTTGCCAAAATCTGCGCAGGGTCGCGTCATTGTTAGCTACCGACTCGATAGACTTTCGATAAAATTATTTTTTTCTCTCTTTTGATCTTATAAATACAATACAAACGTTCGAGATTTCAAGCAAAAAGTTTGTTCGGCTAATTAGGACTTTATAATTTCCCAATTACAACCTATAATTTCTTATCAAATAATCTGCTGATAGTGCTCACAATGTTAATACTAAATCCCCCTACCATAGATTCGTTTATAACTCTCAAATCTAATTGTGTCACCAACCGAGAAATAAATGTTTAACTTTGGCAACTGTCGTAAACCAAAAGGGAATTAAATAACAATCGCACATATTTCATTTCTTTGATTTGTTAAATTTGTGTTTTATTATTTTCCGTCTCAACAGTATTTTTATTATCATTGGCCATTTCTTTGAAGTAACTGAAATGAAACTAAGAAATTTAATATTTGTATTTAATGCACTCTTCTCGTATCCTAGATCCGCAAGCCTATTTAAGTTCCATGTCGGAGCTATCATATTATGAATGAACTTTCCTTGAGCAGCTATTTGAAGACAATACGGAATTTTTATATTAAAAATCGTAAAAAATTCAGACCAACAAATGCTTATATGGGCGTATTTGTTGCATTTGATGAAAATCAAAAAACAATTACAAAGCAATTACGCAGAACCACAAAACTAGACTGCGGTACTGTCTACAATAAGTAAACATATATTTTTTGTTGAATACTTGTTCTCATTTTTAACTTCTTGTACTTATGTAAATTTAGCATTAGAATATCTTGTCTGTCCTATTGGACTTTTTCGATTTTTCTTGGCGTCTGCTTTTCTTGGAAAACCATAAAATCGAATCAGTTCGGGTTCCTTACAGCTGCAGCTTCATATATAAGCCACCTTCTACAGTAGTTGATTGTCGACGATTTTTTGTGAAATTTGAAAAATGTGATCCTAATTTTTCTTACAAAGTTTTTTATATTTACTTCCGCTCTATAATGAAATGAAGTGCTTCGTTTCATTTCAATTTTTAGCAAAATATTAAAACTGAAACACGGCCTTATATATAAGATGAAGAATGAGCTCAGCATGTTAAAAAAAATTAGAAAGAACCAAAGGCATTTTATAGCAAGTTTAAATAGATAAAAGGAGAGATAGATAACATATAATCGAATATTGCGTAAAGAAAGTTTTCAAATAGTTGGATACAGATATATAGATAAAAAATTGTAGTTACAAAATGCAATACGTGCAGTTGTGTTTTTTTTCCTACAAATATATATATATATATATCTTTTCTTAAAAAAGTTGTCGTATTGCTCAAAAAACTTTGGAGAATCGATCCGAAAATGGGAATATAATATAGTAGGAATGAGTCTCTCTTACTCTTATAGTAAGACGTAGTGGCAACCACGGTTTTCCTGAACATTAAAACAGAAAAATCTAAAAAAAGTAAATTGAATGTAATAATTATTTGGCATTTGGACATTATAACTTTCATTTGCAAAATATGTTAAACAACAAAGAAAATTAAAAACATTGTAAATAACAAGCAGGCTTTATTGCAAAAGAAACGAGTGGTATATGCTTTTTTATGAGTAGCCATTTGTAGATATGTTTGTATACATACTAACATTTGCGAACATACGGAAAAAGATACGTTTATAACAACCAACAAAAAAATTGTTTAACGAAAAGGAATAAAATTTGGTTCCCAAATAAAAAAAAGGAAAAAAGGGTTTTAGTGTAACTTGTTCTGAACTAAATTAAAAAAAAAAAATAAGTGGTAAAAATATTTACAAGATACGTGCATCCATATGTGTGCATGTCTGGGATCGATATATGTATATTACATTTCATAATTCCTAAGATTTACACAAAAAGAAGAATATAAAAAAAGTAAATATTTATTTTAGCTATTTAAGCATAAGCTGCTTCAATCTGGTAAGTTTAATTAAAACTCTTAAGAAGCTTCTTCGACGGCATCAATAATATTTTCGCCATCTTCAGAAAGGAGATGGAAAAAAAATTTTTAATATACATGCGCTTATAAAAAATGTTCGCATTTGATTCTCTCGGCATGGTTATTCAGTTTTTCCTTTTTCATTCATTACCTTTGTTGATTTCATTCATTAATATCATCGAATGAAACGTTTGACCAAACTTACAAAATGAAACTTATTGAATAGAAGAAAACAAATTAATATAAAAATATCTACTCTGAAGAGAAAATATAAAAAGTAACTTGCATAATTTGGAGGTATATTCCATATCATCGAAATGGAGTTAGGCGCATTAAAATTATTAGATTATTATTAAAACGTGTTTTGAAATTTAAAAACTTGCACATATGAGAACTAGAAGGAGCGATTGGTTCGGTATTATCTTTAAGCTTTCTTATTATATCTTATATGATATTGAAACTATCGTAATTATCTCAATACAATTACATTAAATTTTCCTGCTTTTTATGACATTTTTCGTTCTAACCTCACGAATGTTTTGTTTGATTTCAGATTTAACTGCCAACTGTCTTACCTTTTTGTTGTTTAGCCTTTTACTTGACGTTCCGATAAAAATAACTTTTTGTGGGCAGAAGGATTGTGACTTAAGAAAAAAATTATCTTTGTATAGTCCAAATAGTCTTGACAATGCGCTTGAAAAATGTAAGGCGCTCAACATGGGAAAAAATTAATCCAGGTATAAGAAGAAAATTGAAAGCTTATGTTTGCATATCTGCTAAGCAAATCCTGGTCGTACTAATAGGCACACTTTTTTATATCTGGAAACACATTGGTATAGCTTACTATTAATCCGAATATCAAAATGTGCTAAATTGGAGTAAAAGAACCACAAAGTTTCTATACTTACGTGTTGGAATACAACATATTTTTGGCTCTCGGTTTCCAAATCTGAACGGACGAACTTTTGTTTTGACTTAGAGGTAATTTCCTTTTCATGCCTGACCAAAAGTATTTATTGCCATCAAGATTATCCTTTGTTAATGCTGTTGAGTTGGGAAACGCATTTTCACTTCGTATTAAAATGGCCACTAGCCCGAGTGCGTTTAAAGTGACCATTAAGGCGTATTTAAGGCCTTTCCCTTGATCCAATATTGTTATTATCTACATGTATTTATTACGGATGTTCATAACTGAGGTGCAATAAATATATTGTCTTCTTGGTATGTTAAAATTAATTAATAATTATAATGTGCGGGCTAAGTCAATGGGAATTGTGGCTTATATGGCAAAATAATAAAATGTGATAATTATTCGCAGGAAATGTATGTGAATATTAAGACAAAATTGAGGCCCTTTTTAAGTTAGATTGGGTTGCATAAAGCAAGCTTTGGCTGAAAAAAAGAGTTGTTATTGAGAAGATTTTGAATGGCGGACACAGGGGAAAAATAAAAAACTATCAACAAACAAAGTTAGTTCCCCGTGATGACTCTCTTTTTTTGCTGCAAAGAGATCGAGGAGGTCACTGCATACTTTGGAAAGGCTGAAAGAACTTCTAATACCATAAAGCCCGTCATATCTGAAGATGAATATACTTTGTTATAAATGTGACCACTCATAAGTTAAGTGTTTTGATTTCTCAAGGATTGAAGTAATCCTTTGATAGGCCTTTGAAGTTTAAAGCGGGATTTATTTATTTTATAGAATTGGTTTTGGCGCACGCTATTTCTTTAAAGCCATCGTTTGGTTTTTGAATAATGTGACTATTATTATACAATAAATATATATTTTGCCATTAATAATCATTATTGTTAATTAATAAACTAAATTAGATGAACTGTTTCAAAAAAAATTTTTTAAGCATGCTTTCTAAATTAAGTTTTTTTTCAAGTATTTAACGAAACAAAATTTATGAAAGTATTTATAGTGATTTATTATTTTACACATTTAGGCGATTACTTTTATCATACCCAACAACTTAAATTATTTTTAAAACTTGTGCTTCCACTAGTAGTTGCGTTCTAAAATCGAGTCAGTGCTTTAGACTAAGGGATTTGCTTAAGGACTCCCGACCGAGCATGTTTTATGTTTGTTAGTTTTCGGCCTACACCTCAGCAACGCAAATGCTATTAAATTATGAATTTATATCAAAAAAACCCTCTAAAAGTGGGAAACATTTTCAGTAGCTCCACTGCTATGAAGATATTGAGCTATTGCGCAATCCCTCTGTTTCTGTCAGAATTAAAAAATTTCTTAACAATTTGGATGTTCTTTTCTTTGTTAAATTAATTTAGTTTAATTTATTAAATAATAATAATATTTACTAGTGACAATTAAATTATACAATAATAATCGTTAGGTCCGTTCCTAAAAATTCTATTTTGTCGCAATGTTTTTTCGCAAACACATTATATTAATTATATACATTTTATTGTATATTTTATATTAGAAATGCGACCTGCAATACCGGCTGGTATAAGAGTGGTTCGGGGACCAAATTGGATTTGGCAAAATCAAGGTTTGTTATATTAACGCTCTCAGTAAACAGCTTTGAATTATTACGTACCTAAACATGACTCTTGACTTAAATTCGGTCTAACTAATGTTAAATAATTATTATGCTTAATCAATAAATTAAGCTTTAGTTAATGCATAAATTTAAATGACATCTGGGTATATTTTTTAAAGAATTCAAGATTTAGTCTAAAGGGTTTTCGATTAGTGTTTAACTAACAATCGATATGACCACGTCGTCCGCTTATTGCGAATAAGTTTCCAAAAATGGAGCAAACAGGGTTATGAACAGCATATATTTCGCAAATATGCTCGTTACAGCAAAACAAAAACGTAATTTTCACAAAAATTGTAATATATATTTATTATTCAAATGAAATTCAACTCGACCATTTTTTAGAGGCATATTCAAAGCGGAACCGAATATCTTTCCTATAAATTAACGAAAATTGTCCTAGTTGGTGAATGTTGAAAATTAGTGTTCCAGTATCCATACTTTTTGCTTAAGGTTAAACAACTTGTTTATTTGTTGTTCTTCCATTGTTATAGACGAAGGAGAAGGCCACGTTGGAACGGTTTGCGAAATCGGACGTTTAGGATCAACGCATTCTCCCGAGAATACTGTAGTCGTAAATTGGGATTCTGGCCATAGAACGAATTATCGTGTAGGATATCAAAATCAGTACGATTTAATTATAGTGGATAACGCTCAAGTTGGTAAGACGTTTATACGATATGTTGAATATGTTTGAAGTTTTAGCAATATTACTTTTGAAATCTTCAAGGAGTACGCCATTCAAACGTAGTTTGTGACGGTTGCTCTAAAGGCGGTATTGCTGGGATTGTGTTCAAATGTGCACAGTGTCCAAACTACCACCTATGTTCGTTCTGTTATGGAGCTGATTTTCATGATAAGGATCATGCATTTATTCGATATACTACGCCAACTTCATTAGGGTAAAGATGTTTATCGTAACCGTTTAACAAACTGCGTATTTGTAGTTATATTGTTCGTACGCTTTGTGTTTCAGTGTACGAGTTCCACCCAGGAATGGAGCCAAACGTATTCAACTAAAAGGTATATTCGTTGGAGCAAAGGTTGTTCGTGGGCCGGATTGGGAATGGGGACAACAAGATGGAGGTGAAGGTAAATAAATTGCTAATTTCGAGCGGAGGTTTGTGAATATGAATTCAAAGTTTGCAACCTTGGAATGTATTCAAAAGTCGTTGTTTGTTTGAAAATCTAGTTAACTACATCATCATTTCATAGCGTTTCTTTCAAAATAACTTATCGTTAAATATTCATTCACTATTCAGCTAGCGTACGAATTCATTACAGAGATGTACTGAGAATTACATATATAAAAATTGATTTATAAAAATATACATTAGCGTTTATAAGAAAATTTTATATGAAATTAAATTGCCTTTGTTATTTGAACTGCAAATTTAGGCAAAACTGGCCGTGTTATTGAGATTCGCGGTTGGGATAATGAATCTTGCAGAAGTGTGGCGAACGTTTCTTGGGTTTCTGGTTCAACTAATGTGTATAGGCTGGGACATAAGGGCAACATTGATTTAAAATATGTGGTACCTACATCTGCTGGTTATTATTATAAAGATCATATGCCCGTATTAGGTATGCACACTGTAATTCTTAAAAACTATTCCGGTGAAAATCATTCACAAACGTACGTATACGAGCACAGGTCAACTTGAGGAGCAACAGCCGGTCGTTGCCACAATTAAGCCAATGTTTTCAGTAGGGGATCGAGTAAAAGTTTGCTTGGATGTAGATGCCTTGATTAAACTACAGCAGGGTCATGGTGGTTGGAATCCTCGTATGCTTGAACACCTTTCTAAATTAGGAACAGTTCATCGTATAACCGAAAAAGGGGACATCCGGTAAGTAATTTATATATTGTCGGAAAAAAAACCGATAATTTTATATAACTTGTTTCTTCTATTTTTCTTTTAGAGTACAATATGAAAGCTGCCCAAATCGTTGGACTTTTCACCCAGCCGCCTTGGTGAAAGTTGTTTCATTTCGTGTTGGGGATTTGGTAACTATAATAAATGATGCCGCTAAAGTGCAACAACTGCAAAAAGGACATGGTGAATGGATAGAACTAATGCGTTATGTAAGTAACATTTGTTTTTAACCAAGGAACACAACGTTTCCTTAATAATTATTACGATAGGGCTCCATTACATATGTTCTGTAATTGGGTATATCTATTTTTATTTTTAGGCTCTTGGCAAACTTTGTAAAGTAGTGAAAGTGTATTCTGATGGTGATTTGAGAATTGAACAACTAGATGATGGATTTGAATGGACTCTTAATCCAAAGTGTGTTAAATTAGAACGTTCACCATTAGCTACAGCGGCCGAGCGTTCGAACAGTATGATGGATCTGAGCCATCGTCGAACTGATCACGTGATGACACCGTTGTCTGGTTTGTCTGGAACATCAATGGTGGATAAGTTAGTTCGCGAAGCCGCTCAAGGTCATCTGGATTTTGTAAAGCAGCATCTTAACGCTCATCCTGATCACGTTAATGCGATGAGTGGAGGTAAAACATGTATTCAAGTAGCTGCTCATCAAGGCCACGTGGATATAGTAAAATTTTTAATAGATAAAGGTGCTAATGTAAATGTAATTGACAAAGAAGGCGATTCAGTGCTGCATTATGCTGCATTTGGCAATCAGCCGGAAACTATGCGTGTTTTACTTCAGAATGGCGCTGATATCAACTACCTTAATTCAAGCCATTGCTCAGCCCTTCATATATGCGCTCATAAAAAAATTCCACATTGTGTGCGGGAACTTTTAACTTTTGGCGCTGATGTTAATATTCAAGATTCTTATGGAGATACTGCGCTGCACGATGCGATTGGAAAAGAAAACTCTGAAGTCGTTGAGCTTTTGTGCGCTGCTCGCAACCTTGATTACACAGTGAGAAATAACAGAGGTTTTAATGTTCTTCATCATGCTGCACTTAAAGGCAACGCTTTGGCGGCGCGTTACATACTGCTACTCGCTCGTCAGTTAGTTAATGTGAAGAAGGATGACGGATTTGCCGCTCTTCATTTGGCTGCTCTTAATGGACATGCGAACGTGGTAGAGGTATTAATTAAGATTGGGCAAGCGGAAATAAACATACATAATAACCGTCGTCAAACACCTTTTCTATTGGCGGTTTCACAAGGACATTCAGGAGCTATAGAAAAGTTGGTGAAACTAGGATGTGATATAACCGCACGAGATGAAGATGGAGATAATGCCATGCATTTGTGTGTCATTAAAAAAACAAATCTTCTGCAAGCAGCTGAACCTGTGAAAAAAGATTCACCCGAAATTTATGCGATTTATGAAAATTTATCTTATTTGACTGAGGATCGCTTAATGTACGCGATTCTTTGCTATTTGTCTCGCCTTGGCTGCCGAATTGAGCAAAACAACAAGGGAGTTGTCATATTTGAATGGATAACAGACCAAAGCTTAAAGAAACTAATTTTAGGATATCAAAGTACTTTATCTTCAAATGTTCTGCAACCACAAACCCTTAATTCTAGTAGAGAAAATGCGGACAATTTAATACATGGCATGCAGTCGTTAAATTTAAATGAGTCTCTCGATGCAGACACAACAAACAGCTTCACCAATATCAGCGATGATACATCCAGTTTGAATCCAATTCCAAAACAAAATATTCTGTTAAATTTAGCGCTGCGTAAACAGTCACCAAAACAACAAAAAAATGGTGTGCTAAATAACGAAATGCCAACATCGACACCAGACGAAGAATTTGAAGGAGCCGTCGCGATTCGTCAAGGCGAGGGAAGTTTATCTGAGTTACCAAATGTCGCCGAGAAGGACATCGAGAGTGGAATCGATAATTCAATTGGGCCCCGGGAATGCATTGTATGCGACGAAGTCCTCCAATTAATCAAGTTTGAACCCTGCCAACATCAAATTTCGTGTGAAGATTGCGGTAAACGAATGAAAAAGTGCTTGCGGTGTGGGGTGCATATAGAGCGAAGAATTGATGTTAATGGCCGTATTATACCAAATGTTGATACAACAAGTACAGCATCTGTGGATCGATTACGCTATTTAGAAAATAAAATACAGGAATATGAAGAATCGCACTATTGTAGTATATGTATGGAAAGGACACGTGATGTTGCTTTTCTTTGCGGCCATGGAGCATGTTCGCGTTGTGCAGAAACCTTACGTACATGCCACATGTGCCGGAAGACAATATTGAGGAAGATCAATCTGTACTGAGCTATAGCAAAATCAGGCCTAAAAAATTAAAAATTATTAAGTTCGTATCTTCAACACTGATATTTATTAGTTACTTGTATTTAATCATTTATAGCTTACGAAGAAAACAGCAGGCACTTTCAAATACCTAAATTTAATCCATTTGGAAAATTGCAAAAGAAATGTTTTTAGACATGTTGTCAAGGAAATGCAATAAGTGCACATATGTATATGTATTTTGTCATATAATCACTTGATTGATATAACTAAAGTTTCATTATTGTAAATCAAATTATGTATATAAAAATAAATTTCGGGTTATAAATAGAGGTTTGAATTAAAATACTTGCTTATGCGTAATTTTTATTGATGGTAATCACCAGTATTTTTACTTTACCATAATTTTCATTTTAAAGCCATCGCTCTACAGTCCCAGAAATAGGAAGCGATCTAGATAATTTCAAATGATTACAAGATAAACGGTCTAGCCATCCTAATCTATGTTTTCAGTGTAATTATTGCCAAACTCCTGAAATTTGAAATAGAATGTTAAAAAATGGTATTTATTTTCTCAGTTTCACAAACGAATACCTGAATTTTAGTGGAATACAGCATCAACATGCCCGTATACATATTACTCACAAACAGATAATCGTGTCGAGTAAAAGTACATTTCTTTGTTAATATCGAGGTCTGTTTAATTTCAAAAGCATTTTTTCTTGCTTTCAGCGAATTAAGCAAAAAAAAATATAGTAAAAAGTAGTTTTTCAATATGCGTATACATCCATAAGTTAATCAGTTCAGTTGAGAAGAATTAATTAAGCCAATGTAATAGGAATTATTTGTAGAAGATATTTATGTATATTTATAGCTAACGTAATATTTTTAAGATAACGAAAAATCTGAGGCCATTATGTATATGTACGTACGTATATAAAATATATTTTATAATTATTAACAACCTTTCTAATGAAATTCTTTAAAATTTTAACATTCGTGAGTTATAATTTCATATGTATTTGGTTTCTGTTGTTAAAACTAAACTGCATGGTAATGTGTCGCACGACGGCTCCAATAAACGCATTCAAGTCATTTCGCTGCGTGGTTAAAAATTAGACGACGAAGTTTGTGAAACATTTACAAAACACTGAAATAAAAAAAAACCCAAAAAATTTTAAAATTGTAAACTGATTTTATTTGATAATAAAAATAATAAGCATTTATTTCATTTATTCGTAAGCAACATCTTAGGGTATTTTTTGGTCTTAGGATGGTTTTCAATTGGCCGTAATAGTTAAATCCGATATGTTATGTATAATAGTAGACTGCCAACTTGTATGTAGTAAAGTAAGAATAATGTTGCAAACTTTGGTTAAAAAAAGAATATTTTTAATAAGATGTAAAAATGACAAATGGTAAGAAATCAACGAAAATTAAAAGCACAGATTCGTTTTTATAATAAAGCAGATGACGTTTGCTTTTTCTTGTAAAGAGAGAAGTAATCATACAAATTGGAAAGGCTCAAAGAACTGCTAATATCATCGAGCCTGTAGCATCTAAAGGCGAGGTGTTCGGCAAACTGGCTAGTAGTGCAAACTTCTCATATATCATTTGCTCTTGCGCGAATCATTTTTAAATATACTTGATGATAAGTGTAGCCGCTGAACAGTCTGTAAGGCATTTTGATCTGCCAGGAATTAAAGGATGCCTTTGAAACGAGTTCAAAGATAAAAGTGGGGTTTATTTGATAGAAAAGGCGATTAGCTTTAGTTTTTTTTTTTTTCTTTTTGGTATGTTGAATGGAAATGGACTAAGCCAATAGATTTGTGGCTTATATGTCCAGATAATAAACTGTCGTAATTTTTGGTCACAATTATGAACAAAACGTAACAAAAAAAAAGAGCGGCCTTAATAACTGGAGCCAGCATGTTAAATGTAATTGTGTGTGTGTGTGTGTAATTGTGCTTGGTGAGTTCTTGAAAGTCAAACAGTGTTGCAAACTTTGGCTCAAAACGAAAAGGAATGCTATGGTAATAGAAGATGATTGAACGCAAAAACGAAAGAAAAAAAAGGAAAGAAGCGGAAAAAAAAATTCTAAAAGGATAAATTAGGTTTTCTAATAAAGCAAGTTAGTTCCCCGAGATGAGGTACATTTTTGCTGCAAAGAGATCGAGGAGACAGCCATAAGAATCTCTAATGCCATCAAGCCTGTGACATCTGAAGATTAGATGCTCTGCAGACTCAACAACATTGCAAACTTCACAAACATCACATGGTATAGCGCGAATCATTTTCAAATAAACTTTGTCATAAGTATGACCACTCATGAGTCTATAAAGAATTTTGATTTCCCAGGAATTAAAAGAAGATACAGAAAAGGGTTTGAATTGAAATGTGGGATTTAATTTGTAGAAAAGGCGATTGGATTTGACGCGCGCGATTTCTTTAAATTCGTCGTTTAGCTGTTGAAGGATGTGGTTGCGAATTGCCCGTGTTGCTTCATTGGGAGTGTATTTGATGGACAAAATTGTCCCATCAACACGAGCTCTCCCTGCGTGAAAGTCGGCTTTTACATTTAAAAAAAAAGCCGCAGTGACCAGGTACCCAAACGAGGTGACACTCATGCACTTGAGATCCATGCAACATCTTATGAATATCAAACACATATTGATTTTCTGCATCTCTTTTATTTATTAGAAGTAGAGCTGACCTGTTGTCAGAAAAAATAACAAACCTTCTGATACCAACCTTAATAGCATGTCGAATGGCGACCAAGTCGAGGAAAGTTCCTCTTCAACTTTAACTCGATGTACTGTTTCAGATAGACGTTTCACGTCCGAGAAGCCAGATACATTATGTCCGACGGAACCGTCGGTGGCATATATATCGTAGCCGTTTTTGTAATACAAAAGGAGCTTTTCTTGGCATAACAACCTCGTACAAGAGAAGTTGACATTTTGTTTTGAGGTAGAGATCGGTTCGAGAATGTTCATGAAGACTCTGCATTTGCTGGTAATGAAATTCAAGGGGGGAATTGAATCTAACTTATCAAAAATATGACGAAGTTTTTGATAGCAAAAAGTATAGCTGCAAGTGACAGTATCACTGAGAGATAAAATTTCCTGAAAAAAGAAAGGATTTATCATCTTGACTTTAATTAACTCTTTGGCAGTGCAAAAAAGGGCTCTTTCGGAAACCGGCCATTCACCAGATATGATATTGAGAATATGTTGAGGAGTTGAGGGGGTCAGTCCAGTACAACGCTTCCACATTCGTTTTTCAAATGCTTGTATACGTTTCTCAATATATTTTGGGAAATTGCAACATGTGGAATGTCCAAATTCAATTTGTGACCTAACTAGACATTTGTAAACGGTCAAAGCATTTTTGGGAGGCAATCCTGCCTGATTGTTTGTCATGAGTTTGATGATGTTGCATCCAGACTGACAACCTTTAAACGCCTTTTCATTATGCCCACGAAGGGTTAAGCTGTCATTTAAAAATCTCCCAAGAAATCGAAAAGATTTTACCTGATTAACTTGGGTACCTTTGATAAGAAGTCTGATTTCACGTTTAGAACCTTTAGCAAAATAAATAGTGTTTGTCTTGCTGGGGTTAAAATATAAATTAAGATCAGCGCATGCATCGAAAAACAAGTTCGCTTTCATCGAGAGGTTGTTGACAGCTGCTGCAAAAGATGAGTCCGCAGATACAATTACAAAATTGTCTGCATATTGAAAAATGTGAGTTTTGTCATCTTGAAGATCATGCAAAGAAGCTGAGTATAAATTGAAGAGTATGGGGCTTAAACAAATGCCTTGTGGGATACCACCGCATATTTCAACTTTTTCGGTACCCATCACCAACACACGCTTAAAAAATTAAGTATCCACAGCGGCATTTGAACAGGAATCGAAAAATTTAAGAGAATTCTACCAAGCTTAATCAAGTTGACACAGTCATAGGCTTTGCTGATGTCCAGGAAGAGCATGACAACCATTTTCCCTGCTTTTTTTAAGCTGGCTATGAGCAAACACAGTTCATTAACGCACATATTCGTAGATTTGCGTTTTTGATAGGCGTAAGAACGAGCTGGAATAATGTTCTCAGTTTTCAGGAAAGCAGTTAGTCTCTCCTTAACCATGAGGTTGATAGTCTTTATGAATACAGATATCAGTGAAATTGGTCTGAAGCTACTTAAATCATTTAAGTCTCTACCTGGCTTGGGAATGGGCACTATTTTGATGCAACGCAAATCAGAGGGTATAAAGTTGATAGACGAGCAGTTTTTAATTCCATGCAAAAGAATGCTAAAGCTTCCTCCAGACAGTGCTCTGAGCATGTCATACTTGACTCCATCACAACCTGCAGCAGTAGCTCTCTTTCTGGGATGTAAAACATACATTAGCTCATGCAATGAAAAGGTTGTGTTACTTACTAAAAGGAATTGAAGGCATTGTAATCGGATTGACAATTGGAATGTAGCTCTTGAGCGTATCTAAGTATTTTTTATTATCATGGTCATTCCATACAGCACAACCGCTTAATTTTCGACTAGAATGTCGATGACCATTGATATGATTCCAGACAGAACGCGGGTAGCCGTTACCACATAGCTCTATGCGTCCTTTTCGTCTTTCTAATTGCAGACCTGAATTCTTTCAGTGTTTTCATAGATTCAATACAGTTGGCTGGATTGGCATGTTTACTCATTTTTTCTCTTGCAGCTTGATATTTGCGGAAAAGTGTTGACAGGGAAGAGTTCCACCAAGGTTTAGGTGAGAAGGACTCAATGTCAGGAAAGTTGGTTCTAGCAGACCTGATCACAGACTGAAAGACACTTTGAATTGATGATAAATCAGAAGGGAGATCAACTTTAGACAGACGGTCCATAAGGAAGTTGCATGAAATAAAATTTTCTATTTTCTTAACGAAATAGTTACAACTGTGGAATAAAACGGGTGGAGTGCTGACTTTTGCCAATGGAAACATTGGACTTGTTCCAGTTGGAAGATAAAATAGTTGAATTCGAGAAAGTTAGATCCAAGATACTGCTGGTCGTGCGACCGCTCCGGTTACAGTGAAAGGTAGTATTGCCATTATTTAAGACACTGAAACTGCGGGAATTGATGGCATTTACAAGGATCTTGCCTTTTTTGGTCGAGACTTGATCACTATAAAGGCGATGTCTTGCATTGAAATCTCCAGCTAGAATCACATTTTGTTCACCGACAAGAAAGTCGCATAATTTCTAAGGGTGTGAAGTTATATTTAAATATAACTAGCAAAGACACAAACTAAATTTTTTTACAGAGCTCTGTAAAGCCGTTAACAGAATTCTGTTAAACGAAGTCTCGGAGGGATTTAGCTCAAAATACAAGTAAAGTAGAACTTTTCGCAAATTTTTTTGCAAATTCTTATAAACAAAACATGACTTTATGTAAATTAACTAATATTCGAAGCCAAAACTTTTTTACACTATGCCATAAATGAGGTTGAAAAAGCGAAAGTTTACGGAGCTACTGTGACCAAACCATGTCCCTTGAAAAAATGAAACCAGCACAGAGTGAATCCTCTATTAATAGCCTTTCCAACGGTGTGCGGGTTGTATTAA
>NW_023998464.1:8979236-8999282 GCF_014805625.2 Glossina fuscipes | reverse complement strand
CACAGAATGAATCCTCTATTAATAGCCTTTCCAACGGTGTGCGGGTTAAATTAAGTTTTGCCCAAAGAGTTTTTTTTCTTCTTCTATCTATGTTGCACTTGATAACGTAAAGCATGCTTGCCGAAAAACAATTTTTTTGGCAATATCTGATTTGACGCATCAAAACCTTCCTTATTTACGCATTTTCTATTTCGACCTCTCTCACTCAATTTCTTAAAAAAAAATACTAGATCATCATGCATAGAAAAAAAAAAAAAAACGATTTAATATTTGCAAAGGCAATAAATGCCTGTTACATTCGTTTACGCACAAATCCACGCATTGCGAGAGAAACATTTCTAAAGTCTCAATATTGATTATGAGAACTGTACAGCAGCAAATGGTAAAAAAAAAAAAATCAGTTAAGTTTACTTCTCGTAATGTGTATGTATGAATATATATATATACAATATATATAAATTATTTAGGCACAAACATTTGATGGATTTTAAAGGGACTTGATAAAATAAAATATGCCTGGCGACTATTTATTATTTATTACATGTCTGGTTTTCTAACAAAATTTATATTATCAATCTAATTTTTGGAAAAACGCAACTATGATTGCAACGCAATTATTACATCCCTTACAATTATTTTGATAAATTTCATTGACAGCGCTTAAAATATTGTGCATAGTAGTAAACGATGTAATATGCTAATATTTATTTTTCGCGCAAATGCATACGCAAATCTCATTTATATACCACGTGTATTTCTCAATGCCGCTTTTCTAAATGTTCGTTATTTACGCATTCTCTGTTTCGGCCTCTCTCTATGTCATCCAATCCTTAAAAAAAATATTAGATCAACATACATGCTAGAAGAACAAAAACTATTTAATATATTTGCAAGAGCAATAAATCCTTCTGTTTACATTCGTTTGCGCACAAACCCACGCACGTATGTAATGCAATGAACAATGAGAGAGAAACATTTTCAAACTCGCACATTTATTGTGAGCATTGTGCAGTGGCAAGTAGTAAAAGAACAAAACAAAATCAGTTCAGTGTATGTATGTATGTATGTACATGTATATATTCATATATAGATTTTAGA
The DNA here is from genome assembly GCF_014805625.2 of Glossina fuscipes. Lineage (NCBI taxonomy): Eukaryota > Metazoa > Arthropoda > Insecta > Diptera > Glossinidae > Glossina > Glossina fuscipes. The sequence continues at coordinate 8,998,184 of NW_023998464.1, read as the reverse complement.
TACATATATTTGATCGGCTTTAAATACACTTGATAGCATAAAGTATGTCTACCGACTGTTTATTGTTAGCTTGCGAGGTTTTCTAATAAGATCTATTCTTTTGCTCTTATTTATGGAAAAAGACAATAATGTCAGCAACGGCAATCATAGTTATTGTACGTCTTCCCTTTTCTATAAATATTTTATTCTCTTCATAATTTGGAGACAAAAATATAAAATAAAAAAAAGGCGAAAAGAAAAAAACGTATATAATAACATTCTGCTGTTTATTGTTTGTGGTTACTGTTCCTAAAATATATGTATTATAATAGCAAGCAAAATCAAACGAACGGACATTTGTTCGTCTCTGTAATGTTTGTCAGCCTGACCGCCGCCAACAGACCGCGTTATTAATGTTGGTAATATTTCTCAAAGATTGTTATAACGTCCGCAGCGTTTTGTGTTTACACCCGTTTGGTTTATGATTATAAATTTCATTGACAGTGCTTATAATATTGTATATAAATTAGTAGAAAACGCTGTAAACCATGTAATTTCCTAATTTCAATTTTTAACCCGAAAACAAATCTAATTTATATACAAAACCATGTGTATCTCATAATTGATAAAAATTATAAATAAAAATCCATATCTGATCTGACGCATCAAAACCTTCCTTATTTACGCATTTTCTATTTCGACCTCTCTCACTCAATTTCTTAAAAAAAATACTAGATCATCATGCATAGAAAAAAAAACGATTTAATATTTGCAAAGTCAATAAATGCCTGTTTACATTCGTTTACGCACAAATCAACGCAAGAGTACAATGCACTGAGCAATGAGAGAGAACCATTTCGAAGTTCTCGACTTTGATGGTGGATTAACATTGTTTCTCAAGCTGCCTATGTTATGAAAAGCAATTTTCAAAGTCCCATAAAAAGATGCACAGAAATTACTTTCATGATATTTTTGTTTTACTCTCATGATACTTTTATTTTACTTTCATAATAGCCCGCATTATGTTAAGTATGGAAATTTTCAAAGTCCTATAAAAAAACTCTTTGGGCAAAACTTAATTTAACCCGCACACCGTTGGAAAGGCCATTAATAGAGGATTCATTCTGTCCTAGTTTAATTTTTTCAAAGGGCATGGTTTGCCCACAGCGACATTTTAAAATTTGCTTATATGCTATCCCGCATTATGTTAGCCTATGGAAATTTTCAAAGTCCTATAAAAAGACTCTTTGGGCAAAACTTAATATAACCCGCACACCGTTGGAAAGGCTATTAATAGAGGATTCATTCTGTCCTAGTTTTATTTTTTCAAAGGGCATGGTTTGCCCACAGGGACATTTTCAAGTTTGCTTATATGCTATCCCGCATTATGTTAAGTATGGAAATTTTCAAAGTCCCATAAAAAAATTTTTGGGGCAAAACTTAATACAACCCGCACACACATGGTTTGGTCACAGTAGCTCCGTAAACTTTCGCTTTATCAACCTCATTTATGGCATAGTGTAAAAAAGTTTTGGTTTCGAATATTAGTTAATTTACATAAAGTCATGTTTTGTTTATAAGAATTTGCAAAAAAATTTGCGAAAAGTTCTACTTTACTTGTATTTTGAGCTAAATCCCTCCGAGACTTCGTTTAACAGAATTCTGTTAACGGCTTTACAGAGCTCTGTAAAAAAATTTAGTTTGTGTCTTTGCTAGTTATATTTAAATATAACTTCACACCCTTATAATTTCTGAATCTCATAACGAAAGGTTTGCACATCGAGACTGGGTGTAAAGTAGCATGAGGCTATGAAAAGATTCGGTTTCAGGTTGATGGTTTTGATGATGATGATGTCAACGGCAGAGTTATAGGGAATACGTCTGAAATTGACACCTTTCTTAACTAATATATTAATACCACCATAGCCATCATTTCGGCATTTGGTGGCTGAGGCATAATTCGAAACTTTAACTTCGAAACAATTTTCATCTTTCAGAAAAACTTCACTTAAGATGCAGAAATCAATCTTTGTTGAGTTTAAGTAAAAATCGGACACTTTGAATATTATATTGTAAAAAGGATATCATATTAAGACTTGAGAAAGAACCCCAGCGGATTTTCTGGTAGTAATGGGTGTTTGAACGGGGCAAGAAATGGCACAGATAGACATTTTTCCTTAAAATTCTTTAATAAGATTATGAGGGATCATCGGACGGATACTTTCTTGAATAGCGAGAATTAATCTTTTAAGTTCTGAGGACAGCAAATAGTTGTTTGAAATTATCGGTCGCCGAAGACTTGTTCCAGACGACTTGGGGGTGTATTGGGAGAAGGCTTGGTGGGTAAACTGAGAGGAGATTTGGAAGGAACCGATTTCCTTTTGACGACAGCATTATATTCATTTATACGACAGTTTATTATCTGGACATATAAGCCACAAATCTGTTGGCTTAGTCCATCTCCTTTCAACATACCAAAAAAAAATAAATAAAAAATAAATAAATATGCATTAATATATGCATATTACTCGTCAGCCACGTAGGATAGAACAGAACAATAAGGAGTAAATTGGAGTGCAAGATGTATTATTATTATTATTATTTTAATTTTAGACTAATGAATTGAATTCTTAGACTAAAAAAAGAGACATTGAGCACTAGCAACACAGGCTATCGGCTCTAATTTAAATAAATGGATATTAGATAATAAGCTTAGTAGTATTAATAAAGTAAAATATTGAATTGATATTCTGTTCTGAAGTTGATTGTAGAATGTTCAAAGGGTTAATCGTTCCAAATGCAATACTTCTAGCCAAGGAAAAGTTGAGGCAGTCGCAGAGAATGTGCTTTATAGTAAGAGTTTGTCCACAACAGCAGATTGGCGAAGAAGACTTCTTCAGGATCCATTGGTGAGTTGCAATTGTATGACCAAGGCGAATTCTCGAAAATGTTTAGATCTTTGTTTTCTCAACATTTGTTGGATATAGAGGTGGAGTTAATTGAGGGTTAATGCAAGAGTAGTGTTGATGATGGTATTGTAAATTTCCTTCTGCAATTTTCTCTTTAACTTTTCTTCCAATGTATCTTTGAAGATCCAACTTTTCCATGACATCATCCATAATTAGAGGAGCAGAAGCAGCATACTTTGCCGCTCGATCAGCCTGCTCATTTCCCAGCAAACCGATGTGACTTGGTACCCATAACATTTTAATTTTTCCGTCGGGTGTAGTAATTATATTCCTTAATTTGTTGATGGTGCTCCATCTCGAAGTCGAAGGGTTCCGGGTAGCTTGTAATACAGACAAACTGTCAGTAACAATGACGGTTTTGAGTTTGTTTTTATGGGCAAGGTTGGCAGCGTAAAGGATAGCTCTGGCTTCGGTTATGAAAGTTGAAGTGCTTTCGTGAAATATGTGGTTGAGAAGAACCCGTCCTGTAGCATCTACCACCGCACAAGCAGGAGGCAGACCAGGAGATTTTGAGCCGTCTGTGTACAAAAGATTCCAACCAGTATTGTCGAATACTTGGGTTTTCTCAGCTATTAGATTCCTGAAGACGTAATTTGGAGTATCTTCTTTCTTGTGCATAGACAGTGAGATGTCAAAAGAGCAGTCTTTCAAAATCCAGGGAGGTTTAACACCAAAAGAGCGGGAAATTTTTAAGGGAATGTTCAATTCGTTTGCGATGCACAAACAATGGTCAATTGCAGATGGTGACTTTGGAATTTTCTTCGCAATAATAATCTTTCTTACGTCATCACCGAGAATGGATTTGTTTGAATTAAGAAGCTTAGGGACTATTTTAGCTTTTAACTCATACAGTCTATTTTCTAAGGTTGGGAGACCAGTTTCAATTATAATATTATTTATGGGCGTGTTCCGAAAAGCATAACAACTTGCTCTAACGGCTTGGTGATAGACCGGTTTAAGGATGTTGATATTAGATTTGCAGCTATTGCCATAAATTATCAAAGCATAGTCAATCTTGCTTAACACAAGCATTTTGGTAAGATAAGCGATAGTGTTAATATGCGCATGGCTTCTCCAAGCAACGTACTGTATGAAATTTACCCTTGTTAAAAGGGAGTTTTTTAAACGAAGGCAGTGTGCTTTCCAACGATAATTGTTTGAAAACGTGAGCCCGAGAACATGGAGCGTCTGCACATTTAGTACTGGTAAGCCGTTAATATGCATCAGTAGGTTTCCTGCATCGCACATTTGTTTTCGACAAATGTGCATTTTTTTGATTTTTGTATAGAGATTATAGCTCCTGACGAGTTTGCCCATGTGGAGATCTCACATGCAATAGATTCGAGGATGTTGATTGCTTTCGTGTTGTCTTTTTCTTTTGTAAAAATGTATACATCGTCCGCGTAGAGACAATGTTCCACTCTTGGTACACGGCAAAGAATTTCGCTAATTTCGTTGAAAGCGATCTGGAAAAGCGTGACAGAGAGAGGAGATCCTTGCGGAATGCCATTCTTTAGCGGAAAGGAATCAGAAAGATGATTGTTGATTCTAACTTTGAACCGCCGATGCGACATGAATGATTTGATGTAGTTGAAGAATTTGGGTCCAACATTCCATGATTTGAAGAGTCTTAAGATAACATGAAGACCAACTCTGTCAAATGCTTTTTCGAAATCAATTGAGAGAATTGTTACGTGATTTCGTTCGGAAATTGCTTTGCTTGTGAAATAATCAATATTAACAGAGCGTCGATGCATCCTCTACCCCGCTTGAAACCAACTTGTTGCTTTGTTATCAGGTTCTTGGATTCAAGAAACCAAGATAATCTAGATGCCATAATCTTCTCTAAAACCTTAGAGAGGCAAGATAAAAGAGAAATTGGGCGATAATCAGATGCGATGGAGACATTTTTTGACTTTGGAATTGGAACAACTGTTGCCATTTTCCACATGTAGGGTATATGGCCAGTCATAAATACCGTATTATATAGGTCCAGTAATTTCTTTTTACTTGACTTAGACATAGCACTGATCATTTGGTATGAGATGCGGTCTAGACCAGGTGTCTTCCCCTTCAAATTGGAGAGAAAACTTCCAAGTTCTGAGGTAGATACGCTATTTTCCAGGGACATGGCACATCTATCGATATTATTTGAAGGAGATATTGGAGTCCTTTTATTTTCGATGAAAGCACTGGAGAAGTTGCTGTCAGAGGAGTATTCGCACCACACTTTTCCAAAGTAATTAGAAATCTCATCTGCGTCAGTTAAAGTTCCATTGGGAATGCAGATGGCAGAAATTTGGTTCAGGTTTGAAGTCCCATTAAGTCTGTTGATTTTGTTCCAGACAACTTTCATTGATGTATTTCTGTGAATTCGTCTCGAGAAAAGTTAGAAACTAAGTGCCTTTGATTTCCGTAATTCCTTCCTGAATAGAGCATTGGCCTTTTTGTATAATAACAAGTGATTCTGATCAGGACATCTCTTAAAGCGGTGCCATAGATCCATTTTATTTTTCCTCAAAACGAAAGCGTGTTGTTCCACCATGGAACCCTAGCTCGTTTAAAAGAGGTGTTGGATTGAGGAATAGAAAGATGAGCAGCCGTGCGAATCGATTTAGACATAATAGCAGCATCATGGTTGCAGTTTCCGTTAAATGGCTTTGAGTTCAAAAATGACTCCACCTGTTTGGAGTAATTGATCCAATCCGCTTTATTTAGGAGGAATTTGGCCTGTTTTGCTGGAGTAGCAGAGGACGTTGAAAGTTTAAGATCGATTATGATTGGAAAGTGATCACTATTATGTAGATCATCAGAAATAGACCAGGACACCAAAGGAAGAAGTGATGGAGAGCAACATGTTATATCAATATGTGAAAAAGTATGATGAGTTGAGAAGTGCGTTGGTTTTCCATCATTTAAAACGCAAAGGTTGCTTTGAAAAAAGGCCTTTTCTAAAACAGTACCGCGAGTGTTGTTCACTGTTGAGCCCCAGATGGTATTCCAGCTGTTGAAATCGCCGCATATAATTAATGGGGGGGAAAGAACGGAGAATAAACTGTAGAGTTCTTGCTGAGAAAACGATTGCGAAGGTGGAATATAGAGCGAAAGCACTGTAAATTTTATATTTAACATTATTTGTATCGCTACGGCTTGTATATTTGAGCTTAAATTTATGCGTTTGTGAGGTATACTTGATTTTATAAAAACACCTACTCCTTGTTTGGAATATGAATTTTGATCAGCATTCGTGAAGTATCCAGTATATGATTTGGGTGGAATAGGATTAAAAGAGCATCTACAATGGGTTTATTGAAGCGATAAAAAGGTTGGATTAAAATCACTTACGAGTGTACGGAGTTCATCAAAATTATTAATAAGTCCCTTAATGTTCCATTGTAGAATTTTAAAAACTTTATTTAATTGTAATGACATGTAAGCAGAGTGGAGGGAGGGTTAAGTTGACATGTCAGCGTCTCCGTCGAGAAGGTCACTATAGGACTTTTTCGTGAATGATTTATTCTTAGCAGCAGAATAATCTGTATTTAGGTGATTTGGTACATTTGAAGCGCAACGGGTTGGCGCACGTGAATAATTTGAAATTGAAGTTTGATTAATGGATGAAAGAATGGATTCATTACCATTTGTGATATGTTGAGTAAAGTTGAGAGCTGGAGATTCTGGAGAATTTGGTATATTAGATTTTAGCATATGTGTTGTTGTTTTGATTTTTTCAATATTTGCAGTTGCTTTAGTTTTTTCAATATTATCTTTGGCAAGTGATGTAACTGGTTTCGCAATATAATTTTTGGTTAATGGTGGAACAGGTTTTTCATTGGAAGCAGTTGCAGTTAAAGTCTTACTAGGCTCGATTTGGGAGGCAACAGCAGCATAGGTATTACTTTTGCCAATTCCATGGGCTACAGATGGATTTCTTTCCCGGTATGTGCGTCGCGCTTCGCCCATGCTACAGTAATTTTCTGTTTTGATTTTTAATATTTCACGCATCTGTACAAAACGTGGGCATTGTTTGTCTAACGCTGAGTGTTGATTATTGCAATTTATGCAGAAACTACGGGTACAGCTTTCAGTATGTGGAGGATGACCACAGTTAGCACAAGATGCAGCATTAGTGCATCTTTTTGCCGTATGACCCAGGCGTTGGCAATTTTTACACCTCATAGGATTTGGGATGTATAGTTCTACTTTACATTTATACCACGCCACATCAACTGTTCGCGGTAATCGATAGCGATCAAAAGTTAAAATAATCCTTCCTGTAGGAGAGCGTGTTTTTCCGTCATCATTCAGTTTGGTTAATTTATATGCTTCAGTCACTCCTTGAATGCCCATTTCGCGAACAATTTCATCTTCCGGCACATGCTTTAAGCAAGGGGCATAAATTACGCCTCGAACCGAGTTAAGTTTCTCATGTAGTTTAGCTGAAATAGCACATAGATTAGCTAAAGAATTGGCCTTTATTAGTTTTTCGGTTGCGCGCGGGTTCCCAGCGAGGACCAGTAAAATCCCATCGCGTAGAATCGAGATCGAGTCGATGTATGTTGTAATGCTATCTAGAGCTTTTTTTATAGCAAAAGGGCTAATTTGGGAAATTGTTATTCGAGCATCGGTTGAAGAAATAACAATATATTTTTTATCAATAGGGATTATATCGCTGATCGGCAACACCGGAAAATCTGATTTTTTACTTTTTTTTCTTTGGGGGGATGTATCACTTAATAGATAAAATCTGTTCGGGTTTTTGTCTGGCGGCCCCGGGGCCATTATGCCTTATTGTTGTCTATTTATTATTATTTTTGAAATAACCACTCTCTTGAAAAGGTTTGGGAACTGTGCAAGAAGGTTGGGAACTACTAAAGAAAAGTGTCAAATGTTTCAATTTTTTTTTTTATTTTGTTTTTTTGTTTTCTATTTTTTATTATATATAGACGAAACGAAAGCACATACGCGATATCCGCGTTAACCAGTTTTAGCAATAACACTGAAAAGACAGAAGTTAAATACACAAAAACACCGAAAACATCGAAACAATTGAAAAAACGCAGACGAATAGAAAACACGCACTACACTGAACACAAGTCGACTTTTGTGTGCAAGATGTAATGTGGTATATGAGTATAAACAATTATATGAAGGAATTGAAGGCTGTGGGAGGAATAAAGTGCAATAAAGATATCATAAATTGATTGATGAAAAAGATTGACGTAAGCTGTTAAATTGCGAAAACACAAAATGTCAAGAATCCTGCGGCCACGAAGACCACATATACTCAATTTGTGAAGTGTGGAATGGCGAATAGAAGCGGTAAGATTAGGACAGCCAAATAGAGTATGATCAGGAGATTGTAAGATTCCAAATGTGTACAATGTGTGCATAAGTGTTTACTATGTTAATTTTGAATAAATGATGATTACAGCTCGTATGATTGAACATTAGCCTGTTAATAAGACAAATAATTTCACGTCTGAGTGCTCAATTGATAAATCGAGGGGCTTTGTTTCTTTGTGGAAATAAAAAATACCGTAAGGTGGATTACTCCACCGCTGTTGACAAAAAAAAAACTCAATGTTTTTTGTCGATTGTCCCCAGATCTGCAGAAATCAGAGTAAGATCAAAAGAGTTCGTTTTATCTGAGGGAAATGATTGTAAATCGGATAAGATAGATTTACTGTTTGGTACTATAAGGAATTTCTGCTGAGGTTGAGTGCTCGCTAAGCGGATGGCTACTAGGATCGCAAGACATTCAGCTGATAATATATTGCTACATGGATGATTTGAGAAGCAGGCTTCCATATCAATATCTGGAAATCAAACGCCGCTGCCTACCACATCTGCCTTAGATCCATCAGCAAAAATGAGTAACATATAACATTCAAGTAACGGTGGTGTACCTCTGCAAAAATAACTGTGGATTTCCTTACTAATTACTGGTTGAAAATATTGAGAACCAAGAGGAACTTTGAATAAGCTATGTACATCAGTTCTTAGAAAGTTGAAGTTATTAGTTTTGTCAGGAAAAATTTTAAGGAAGGAAGGAGAGGAATAGGGAGATGTAAATTTGTAAATGAAAGGTAAGACCAGAAAATTCCGATGATTTAATGGAAAAATCGGAACTTTAACAAAAACTTCAAAAGAAAGTTAATTAAAGTTAGTTCTAAGTGATGAGGGCTCTTAGAGATCCTAAAAAATAATCTTGAAATCTTGTTGTCTACTTAATTCAAACGGAAAAAAAAGAAGCAAATGAATTAAACATAAAAATAAACAAAGGTAGATGCGCTGATAACGAAATAACTTTATTGGGGATTAAACATTACAATTAACTTAAAGTAATTAAGAATTATTCTAAACATATTAAATAAATAATTTGTGATATAGAGTTTGTAACGTCCGCGTACAATTGCAGCGTGGGGGCCTGTCGGTGTGTTTTGATCACTACTCTATCACAATAGAGGAATTGAAAACCGTAGAAAATTGTAAAATTCTTATAATTTTTCTTTGGGGAAAACGCTTGGGATAAAATCTATTTAAAAAATAAATTTTTTTGCTATTCTTGAAAATGGAAATATTTTTGTTCCTCCTTAATCAATAAATTAGAATTAGATCTCTTCACAATGGAATTACTTGTGCAAGTAACTGTGCGCATTTGACTCATTCTGCCAAAAGAGAAACACAATACCATATTAAATGCCGATAAGGCCAAAAATGCAGGGGTGCAAGAAGATACAGCGTTTTTGCTTACATCAGGATGGGTAAAGACCATAGCGGTTAAATAGTTTATCTAACGGTACATCAGCCGAAATAACGACACGTATATGGTTATCGTAGAACGGCAATATACATAATATAATTCCTAACAACAAAAAAGTATTAGGTTTGATGAAAGACGAGAATGCCGGAAGAATCATGACAAAGTTTGCAGGTTTAAAAGCCAAAGCTTATGCATACATAGTCAATGATGGGAACAATAAAGAAAAAGAAGTGAAAAAAGTTAAGGGGATAAAAAAATGTGTAACGGACAAATTAAAATACAGTCAACACTGCATTATAAATAGAAAATCTTTTTATGGTGAACGGAGAATTATAAGAAGCAGATCTCACAGATTGTATACAGACATATGCAAAAAAATAGCGTTAGATTATTTAGATGATAAACGATGTGTTTTAGATGATAAAATTTCCAAACCAGCGTGGTGAAATTATAAAATAGGTAATCAAATATATACGTAAATAACGGTATATGCACTTGCACATTATGTGTGTACGTACTTCTTGTTCTTATATCAGGTATTCCCTTTTTAAAATCAACGTTAAGAACAAAGAACATACATAAGTTACTGTTAAGCATGCAAATTGTGTGCAGAAAACTGCACTATTCTGCGTTGAAGCGCAGGAAACTATTCTGTACTTAAAGAAATCGATATTATTAATCGGCATATTTATGAAAAACGTAGTACATTTATTATTATTATTATTTTAATTTTAGACTAATGAATTGAATTCTTAGACTAAAAAAAGAGACATTGAGCACTAGCAACACAGGCTATCGGCGCGTACTACATTTAAAAATATGCAGATATGTGAAATATTCTCAATTGTTACCGGATTCAGAGTCACCAAACTTAAACTTCAATTGACATCAAATTCTTTTTTTCTTTTTTTTTTTTGTTTGTTTAGAGATGGATTGGACCAGTTAAGTTAATGTTAGATCCATAATCCAGAAACGAAGTTGAGAGCGATTGATGAAAAAATTTAAGCATAGGTAGACTGATGTGGCAGAGTGTTCGCAATGAGAGGCTCTGTTCCGCTGTCAATCCATAAATCACCGTCCTTGTTACTGTACTGTCAAGATCCGGCTAATAATGCCGATAAAAGAAAAAGTGTAGGCGATTCGTGATTGTAGTAGAAATACTAAATGTAAAATTAGAATGAAAACTCAGCTGATTTGATAAAGGCAGTCAGTTGCTTCAAATGCCTAAAGTTACCAGCACGAAAAATTTCATATAGATTGTTATACAGGTTAAATATACTGAAAGATTGTCTAAGGATGTCATACCTCCTGCACTCAAAAATAAGGTGCTCGGCAGACTCAGTAATATTGCAATCCTCACAGATGTCAGAGGAGGAGACTTTGATCATTTTAAAATAGACCTTGTCGTAGGTGTGATTACTCATAAGACGGTGAAGAACTTTAAATTCCCATGTTGTGAATTTTCCTTTAGGTAGAAGCGTGGGTGTCAAAAAAGGGTAAATTTTGTAGAACAGCCGGTCACTTTTTTCTCTAGCTAAAACATGGTACTCATCTTTCCATTCTTTTATGATGAGTTTTTTGACTAGCAGAAAAGCTTCGCTGGGGGGGTAGTTTATGGACAAAACTGTACCATCGAACCTAGCTTGACGAGCATGGAAGTCAGCTTTTTCATTGACACTAAAACCGCAGTGACTTGGGATCCAGATGATGTGGCATTTTTCAATACTTGTGTCTTTTAAAAGGTTGTAGATGTCGAAGACATACGTATTGAATGGGTCTTTGTTCTTGATTAAAATTAGAGCAGATTTGCTGTCCGAGAAAACTACAAATTTTTTCAGCTTAATTTCAGATGCGTGGATGATTGCTTGTCTGATGGCCAGAAGTTCAATGAAAGTGGATGATAGTTCTTGTAGAACTTTAAATTTTCCTATAAGTAAGTTTGGGTATTCAATAATTGAAAAACTAGAGATGTCCGAATTGATAGATCCATCCGTTGCGTATATTTTGAAGTTATTTTCGAAGAAGTGGTTAAGTTTTTGCAGACAAGCGATTCGAAGACAAGACCCTGATCGATTTTTTTTTGAGTTGGTGATTGAATTAAGTAAGTTTAATTCAACTACGCATTTATCATGAATAATATTATTCCAGGAGGGTATTGAGTTAACTTTATTGAAGATGTTACTGAATTTTTGAAGCAGTTAGAGTAACTACTGATGACATGATTGTGTCTGGAAGCGACCTCGTCAAAGAAGGCAGGTTTGAAGATTTTTACCTTGAGAAGCTCTTTTGCAGTTACAAGATAAATTCTCTTAGCAACGGGGAGTTCATAAGAGATGGAACGTAAAATTGATGTTGGTGTTGAGGGGGACAAACCGGTACAACGTCTTAGGATTGAGTGTTGAAAGGTTTGTATTTTTTTTAATGTATACGCAGGAGCGTTACACGATGTAGAGTAGGGATATTCAATTTTGGATTTAACAATAGATTTGTAAACGTTTAATGCTTTCCTAGGTGGGAGTCCGGTGTGAATGTTGGTCAGAAGTTTGATGACATTTGAGCCTGTGTTGCAATTTTCGAGGCTATCCTTGTAATGCTCATGCGTGGTTAAACTTGAGTTGATTATTCTGCCCAAAAATTTAAAAGAGGAAGACGGACTGATTTTTATACCATTGATTGTAATGTAAAAAAATTTTTTGGGACCCTTAGCAAAGCGAACGACTTTTGATTTTTCCGGGTTGAAAGTTAGATTTAAGTCTGCACAAAGTTTGTGAAAAAGATTGGCTTTAGTGTCGAGGTTACGGACTGCTTCCATTAATGATTTTCCAGCAGAGATGATGAGGAAATCGTCAGCATATTGAAATAAATGGGTAGAATTGTCCTGTAATTGATGTAAACCGGCTGTGTATAAATTGAAGAGAACTGGGCTGAGACAGCTACCTTGAGGTAAGCCTCCACAAACTTCGACTGTATGTGAATCTAATACGAGAGTTCTCGAAGAAAGAAAGTTGAGAACCCAATGCCTATTTTGTGTCGGGATTTTAAAATCAGATAGAATTTGGTCCAGTTTCGCTAAGTTTACACAGTCGTAAGCTTTAATAATGTCTAAGCAAAGCATGACTACTTGGTTCCCATTTGCTTTTTCATTTGCAATTGTGAAAAGGACTTCATTAAGGCACATACCGGTGGAGATATTTTTTTGGTAAGCAAGGGACCTTGACGGGAGAAGGTGTGAGTGATTCAGGAATTTTGTTAGTCTTTCTTTAATCATTTGGTTGGTAATTTTTAGAAGAACAGGCAAGAGGGATATGGGTCTGAAGTTAGTGAATATTTCAAGATCTTTTCCGGGTTTAGGAATGGGCACTATTTTAATTGTACGCCAAACGGTGGGAAACGAGTTGGTCATCCAGCGCTCATTTATAGCAGAATATTTATTTATTTATTTATTTATTTATTCCACTTATACAAGAAACTCAACTAAAACAAAATAGCAGTCGAGTTCAATTGACTCTTAAGTAAATCTTAAAATTAATTAATAATAAAGCTTAGTATAAGTACAATAAAACAAATAAGGAGGAAAAAAAAAAGCATGTACACAATTAGCATAGAGCCACACCCACAACCGATACAGGACCAAATTGCAAGTGAACCCCTAAGCCATCGCAAACATGCATAAGCTTGGCAACCGATAATTGTTAACAACAAATTAATTTTCGACTCATAATGACAAAATCTAAGGTTAAATCAGTTTAAGTACGACATAGGTAAATCGCGCTTGTTGAGCAAAATTGCTTTAATGGACTTTAAAGAGTCCGTTAATGAGAATAGATGATAGACATCATTTAGGTTCTTGCAAACAACTCTGAGCGGGTTAAACAGTTCAAAGTTATATTTGCGTTGACTAAGCTTTATCAACATAAAGTGCCTAGAGAAGCGGTTAGGGACATTAAAGCAAATCTCACGAAGTAATGCGGGCGAATCAATTGCACCATTTATTAATTTGATTAGGAAGGAAACCCCAAGAACAAATCTACGTTTCTCGAGTGACGGTAAGGATAACAGAAGCAACCTATCTTCATAGGGTGGAAGAGGGGAAATCGGGTCCCAACCCAAATTCCTAAGGGCAAACAGCAAGAATTGCTTTTGTATAGATTCAATTGAATCTACGTAGCATCTATATGAAGGAGACCACACAACGGAGGCATACTCAAGTATAGGTCTAACCAAACACGTGTAAAGCCTTTTCGTAATATAAGGATCATCAAGCTCTTTGGACCACCTCTTTATAAAACCAAGCGCGGACCTAGCTTTGCTTAACGAGGACTCAATATGCAAATTGAAACGTAACCTATAATCGAATAGAACGCCTAAATCTGTGAACGAATCGACGTCTTCCGACTTGTGCGAATCAATGAAATACTGAGTAATGAATGACTTTGTTCTTGAGAAAGAAAGCTTCTTACATTTATTTAGATTTAGTTTGAGAAGATGCAAAGAGCACCACTTTGAAGATGATGTGGTTGCGATTCTACGGAAAAGGAAGAAAACAGTTTCTCATCATCAGCATACATTAAGATCTCGCTGAATTTAATCACGGAGGGCAAATCATTGATGTATAAATTAAATAAAATGGGTCCTAAGTGGCTAACTTGAGCTACGCCAGACGTCACGGGTAATTCATCCGAGGTAATGAGGTTAAATAAAACCCTGAATGATCTACCATGCAGATAAGAGCTTAACCATTCCACTAAGAAGAAAGGTAAGCCAGAGGCTTGGAGTTTAAAGATCAGTAAGTTACGGTTAACAAAATCAAACGCTTTGCTTAAATCAGTGTATATAACATCTGTGCGAGAGCCACTAGAAAAAGTCTTGAAAACATGACAACTAAACTCTAACAGATTGGTGACCGTAGATCTTCCCTTTCGAAAATTATTTTGGAGAGGAGAAATATACGATTCCATGGAAAAGGCTATATACTGAGCCACAATTCGCTCAAACAGTTTAGGCAAGACACTCAACTTGGCAATGCCTCTGTAGTTCTCTACAAGTTGCCTACTACCACTTTTGTGAATAGGAATAAGGAAAGAAGTCTTCCAACACAAAGGGAAAACACCTAAATTCAAAGACTTATTAAAAATCTTTGAGATAACATCACAAAGCTCGCCAGCACAAGATATAAGTACACATGAGGGGATCCCATCGGGTCCAGGCGAACAATTATATTTCAGAGAGTTCAATCCTTCAAAAACGTCATTTTCCGATATAACAAAGTTAGGAATTGAAACCGAATTAGAAATCGAATATGGATAATTTTCCGATAAATCAAAATTGGCAGTTGAAAAGTTCTGTCGGAAGTATTCCGCAAAGAGATTTGAGGATTCAAAATCATCCGAGGACTCGGAGCCATTAAAAGACACAAACGACGGATTTATGGAGATTTTTCTTTTGGAATTAACGAACTTAAAAAAGTATTTAGGGTTAGAAAACAAGGAGGATTTAACAAACTGAAGGTATCTGCAGTAGTATTGGCGGTTGAGGGAATTAAATTTATGCCTTGCAACAGAGTAAGCGAAATAGTCGAAAGAAGAACCACTTTTCGAAAATTTTTTGAACAACTTGTTTTTCCTATTCTTGTAGTATTTAATTGTCTTATTAAACCACGGGGGATCCTTACTTCGAGGACGGGACTGCTTGATCGGAACGGATGCAGAAATAGCTTGATTTAATACATTGT
This sequence comes from Glossina fuscipes, assembly GCF_014805625.2. NCBI lineage: Eukaryota > Metazoa > Arthropoda > Insecta > Diptera > Glossinidae > Glossina > Glossina fuscipes. Next base: position 8,982,739 of record NW_023998464.1, on the reverse strand, counting down.
AGAACGACGACAGTAAGCTATCAATGCTTCCCTCAGAGAAATCGAGCACAAAATGAGAAAGATGTGATTTTAGTATGGAAACATTGATTTTATGGAAATCATAACGTTGATATGAAAAATTTGAATTTGGAACGTTATAGAGGTTCAACGAACCAACATACTTGTAATGAAAGGAAACAGCCAATGCTGGATGATATGGATCCTCAGGTAAACTAAACGGAAAACAACGATTAACGCAAACCTCAGGAAAATTTGCAAAGCAGAGATCAAGAAATCTCCCATTACAATTAGGGGTACCATTGTATTGAACTAAATTATTATCAAATAATTCATTGAAGAACACAACGGCTTTATCAGATGTTGAGGAAGGAATCAAACAGCCAGAACTATCACTGTAAAACCAATTGACTTGAGGCAAGTTGAAGTCACCCAACGCAAGGACTATATCGGTAGGTTTAGATTGCTTGGCCACTTCACAAATGAGGGCGGCCTGTTTCTTATATACAGAGATATCCGAATTTGGGGGAATATAGGGGCAGGTCACATATAAGTGTTTGTTAGGAAATTTCACTCGAATGGCGATAAATTCAACATCAAGATCTTTTCCGGGTTTAGGAATGGGCACTATTTTAATTGTACGCCAAACGGTGGGAAACGAGTTGGTCATCCAGCGCTCATTTATAGCAGATAGCAGGGTTAGAAGGCTTGGCATGGAAAGGACCTTTATCATTTCATATTTGATTCCGTCATGGCCTGCTGCTGTGGACTTCTTTTTCGACTTAAGGACGTGCATGAGTTCATCAAGGGAGAATGGAGAGATGTTTTCCATCCGAGAGGAGGTTTGGAGACCACATGTCGGGGGAACTTGAGCTTTCAGCCATTCAAGGTAGGATTTGTTGTTGAGATCATCCCAAATGGGGTGTTTGTATTTCTTTTTTGTGGTGCGATGACCATTTAGAAATTTCCAGAATGGCTTTGTATTGCTATTTGAGCACAGCTCTTCGATAACGAGGGCTCGGTGGCATCTTTTGGCTTTTCTAATCGATTTCTTCCATTCTTTTTGTGATAACTTGAAATCTTCAAAATTAGAAATATTGGGGTATTTGGAAAATTTTTGTTTAGCAGCCTGTAATCTACGGAATTGTGAAGTGAGCAGCTCGTTCCACCAAGGTTTTGGTGAGTAGGAATTCGAGATTTGGATGTCGGATTTGGCATTAATTATTTCTTGTTGAAATGAGCACTGGATAGATTCGACCTGTGGCTCAAGACATACGTGAATAAGATTATTTAGGAGTTTTTTCCTCGAGATAAAGTCATTTATCTTGTACGAGGTAATAGAGGTGGCATTAAAGAGAATAGGAAGGTGGTGGCTGTTTCCCAGGAAAATTTCTTTTTTAACCTCCCGTATGAATGTGAGATGGGTTGCGTTAGTGAAAGTAAGATCCAACACGCTACCACAATTGTTGGTCGTAGAGTGAAAATAGGTTGGTGAATTATCATTCAGACAATAGAAGTTACTAGCTTTAATGATTTCTTGCAAGGCTTTGCCTTTATTGTTTGACACGGAGTCACCAAAGCAAGGGTGTCTTGCATTGAAATCTCCTGCAATTATGACATTGTGGAAACTATTGAGCATATCACAGAGACGATTAAAGTCATCCCGGAAAGATTGAATGGGGATGTTGGGCTTGAAATAGCAAGCAGCAATGACGATATTAGGTTTTAGACAAGAGGTTTTGATAATGACAATGTCAGCAGTCGATTTAAATGGGATTTGTTTGAAGGATATGCCTTTTCTGGCAAGGATGGCAACACGTCCATAGCCGTCACTTCTACATTTATAAGCGTAGTTGTAATTTGAGATTTTGAGATCGGAAATTTTTTCATCGGACAGAAAGATTTCACTCAAGATGGCGAAATCAGTTCGGTTGGAATTTATGAAAAAATCAAGAGAATGGGCATTACGCCTGAAGCTTTGTATGCTATACTGTAGGAAGGACGTCATGAGAAATGTTAGAACATGATGGGGCCGACCCAGATGTACCTTGTTTTAAAAAATCAAATTTTGATTTAAGGGAACTTATTTCTGTTTGGATGGTTTTAAGCATGTCTTCTTGAGAAGAGATGGAGAGAATCCTGAAAATCTTTCCCAGAATTATCTTCATTTCAGTGGATTTATGGTAATTGATGAAAGTATGCTTTTCAGGGGGTGGGGTAGGTTTTTTTGGCTCCTGCGACTTGTTACTGTAAGTCGAGGGCGTCTTGAGAGACATTCTATGCAAGGACTTGGGAATACTTGTTTTATTTTTTAAAACTGCATTGAAGTTTTTGTTAATTAAAATATTATTTGTGCCAATAGTAGGGTCTCTGATATTGTTAGGAGCATTGCTGTCCTTCATTGCTGGGAAGTTTACGTCATAGTTTTCAAGTAAATTGTATGGGTTGTTAGAGAATTTCTCTTTGTATTCTCTAAAAGATAAGTTCTGGATGGTTAAAATTTTTTTTAAATTTTCCTCTTTCTTTTTTTTTGGACACTCTCGAAATGTTACGTTGTGGTCCAGCGACCCGCAACCTAGACATTTGATTGAGAGGCATGAGTCCGTAGGACAGGCCGGTGACTTGCCACAGTTCAGGCATCTGCTTTCCTTACTTTTGCAGAATTTGGCGATGTGACCAAATCGGCCGCAATTATAGCAGAGCCTGACGGAAGGAATGAAGTAGTCAACTGGAATATTGCAATAGTTGAATTTTATACTCTTGGGAATTAGTTTACCCTTGAAACCAATTTTTAGGCTGTTTGTTGGGATGAACATTTCTCTGTCTGCAGGGTCTCTTCTGAGGATTCTTGTAACAGAACTGATTTCAATATCAGAGGTAGCTGAGTTGAGAAAGTCCTCTTCCTTAATTGAAGGTGGAATGTTTTTTACGATCCCAAATTTTTCTGTGAAAATTCTAGGGATGTAGGCCTTGCAAGACTTTGGACCAAAATCATTGTTTATTATAAAGTTGTTGGCATCAACCGCAGTGGCAAAACCAAGTTTGGCTTTGCCATTGCTGATGGTTTTGATATTAACCATCCAATTTGAGATCTTTGATGTGTTCGAAAAAAAATAAATCTGAGTTAAGGCGAAAAGGTTTCTCTAGGTTATTGTTGCATACTTCAATGAATACGTAGCACTCACCGGTCGTGTCGTCACTATAACGATTTGGACTAGTTGGGTCAGAGCTCTTTCCTTTTATGGGACTACTATTATTGTTACTGTTCACAGAGCTGTCTTTATTGGGAGGCTTATTCCTAGAGGAAGCGATCGGGGACTTTAAGGAGGTGATATTGACATCCTCAGTCAAGTCTTTTACAGATGAATTGTTCTTATCAGAGATGATCTTTTTGAGACCTTCGTTCTGGGCTGTGATTTTTCTTTGAAATGAACCCTTGCTATGCGTGATTCGAACAAAATTTTCGAAATCATCATCGTTTGATAACATGTTTGAGAGCCTCACCC
>NW_023998464.1:8908218-8974236 GCF_014805625.2 Glossina fuscipes | reverse complement strand
ATTTTCGAAATCATCATCGTTTGATAACATGTTTGAGAGCCTCACCCTCTTGAGGGGCGGGCGACTTTTAGGTTTCGTGCTAGATTAAAGGCAAGAGAAAAGGATCAACTGACTTACCGAGAAAAGAAGGGATATGGAAATCAGACGTTTTTGGTGGAACCGACAGAGACAGAAAAGAACAAAGCCTTGTAAGTTAAAGCAGTTTTAAGAATTTGACAGGAATCGCCGCTACTTGATGTCCAATGTACAGGTGAGTTGACGAAGTGAGTCTTGTCAGGATGAGGTTGAAGACAGCAGGTGGTGCTGCGCAATTTGCGGAGAAGCACAAGGACGTCGAAGCCTTTGTTGATTTTGTTTAAATGCCGCAACTTCACTATATATATTTTCACTACTTCAAGAGTTTTTAGAAACAAAAAAAAAAAAGAGAATTTTTTTTTTTTTTTTGTTGAAAAAAAAAATTTATTTTTCAAGAATTTTCTGCAAGAAAGCGTCTTATTTCATGCAGAGTTGCCGAGCGAATGACAATTGAGAATAATTCAAAAAAACAGTCTGTATTTGTTTACAATTGAGAATAATTCAAAAAGTCAGTCTGCATTTGTTAAAAAACGCCTGTTGAATTGAAAAAACGACTATGAATTTGGTCACATCTAAGAGTAATTCAAAAATAATTTGGTCACATCTGAGAGTAAGCGTCTGATTTTGTTCACAATTAAGAATAATTAAAAAAGTCAGTCTGTATTTACAATTGAGAAAAATTCAAACAGTTTAATTTGTGAAATCAGCTACCTCCTCCTATTCTCCGTTGTTCTTTATACGTTTATTAAATTCAATTATAATTTCCTGCATGTTTAACTGGCTGTTGTTGTTCTTATTGGAATTAGAATTTTTGTGTGCAATTTTTCGACCTTTTTGCCTTTTTCTTTTCGTTTCTTAATTTCAAGGTTTTCAATATTTCATTTCAAGGATAGTGTTACAATATCAAAATGTTTGCTTACTATACGCAAAACATATATTTCTGTTAAATAATTGGAACTAAAAGTTACAAACATTTTATTGCAACATTTTATTTGTTAAATAGTTCATTAGGGTTAAAATATTTAAAATTTTATTATTTCATGATAGGAGATATCTTCAATTTACAATCACTATACCATAGCTAGTGTAGGATACCAAGTCTTTTTACTTTAGTTTTTAAGCGATTCTTATAAATTTTAACCAAATATACATCGTCAATGAAACATGCTACATACATGTAAAAAATGAGTTGGTATTTGTGCTGCTTGAATTTAAACCCAATAAGCTGTATGTGTTTCTTTGCGAAGATACAGATTTAAGAATGCAAGTTAGTTTAAGTACGACATAGGTAAATCGCGCGTATTAAGGAAAGTTGCTTTAAGAGACTTTAAGTCTGATAATGTGAATAAACAAGACATCATTTAGGTTTCTGCAAACTACTATGAGCGGGTTAAAGTGCTCATAATTGTATTTACATTGACTAAGTGCCTAGAGAAGCGATTAGGGACATTTAAGCTTATCTTACTAAGTAATGCGGGCGAGTTTATAGTACCATTTATTACTTTGATTAAGAAGGAAACCCCAAGAACAAATCTGCGTTTCTCAAGTGACGGTAAGAATAATAGAAGCAACCTATTTTCGTAGGGGGAAAGAGCGGTAATCGGGTCCCAACCCAAATGCCTAAGGCCAAACAGCAAGAATTGCTTTTGAGCAGATTCAATTGCATCGACATAGCACCTATATGAAGGAGACAACACAACAGAGGCAAACTCGAGTATAGGTCTAACCAAACACATGTACAGCCTTTTCGAAATGTAAGGATCATCAAGCTCTTTGGACCACCTCTTTATAAAACCAAGCGCGGACCTAGCTTCGCTTAGCAAGGGCTCAATATGCAAATTAAAACGTAATCTATGGTCAAATAGGACGCATAAATTTGTGAACGTATCGACGTCCTCCAACTTATGAGGATCAATGAAATACTGGGTAATAAATGACTTTCTTGTTGAGAATGAAAGCTTCTTACATTTATTTAGATTTAGTTTCAAAGAGCACCATGCAACAAATTTATCCAAGTCACCTTGAAGCTGATGTGATTGCGATTCAACAGAGAAGGAAGAAAATAGTTTCACATCATCAGCATACATTAAGATCTGGCTGGAATTAATCACCGATGGAAGATCGTTAATGTATAATCTAAATAAAATGGAACCTAAGTGACTTCCTTGAGGTAAGCCAGACATAACGGGGAATTCATCCGAGGTAATGAAGTTAAACAAAACCCTGAAGGATCTATTGTGCAAATAAGAGCTTATCCGTTTCACTAAATAGAAAGGGAAGCCAGAGGCTTGGAATTTAAAGATAAGTAAGTTATGGTTAACCAAATAAAGTGCTTTGCTTAAATCGGTGTATATTACATCAGTGCGAGAAAAAGCCCTGAAAACCTGACAAGTAAACTCTAACAAATTGGTGACAGCCATGCTAGTGTGGAGAAATGTACGAATTAATGGCAAAGGCCGAATGCCGATCCACAATTCATTCGAACAGCTTAGACAAGACACTCAACTTGGCTATGCCCCTGTTGTTCTCAAAGGGTTTGTCTACTTCCACTTTTCTGAATAGGGATAAGGAAAGTACTCTTCCATCACAAAGGGAAAACACCTAAATTCAAGGACTGGTTAAAAATCTTTGAGATAAAGCCACATAACCCGACAGCGCAAGATTTAAGTACACATGATGGAGCTCCATCAGGTCCAGGCGCACAACTATATTTTAAAGATCTTTATGAGAGATAATGAGCCTGAAGAAATGTTTAGTTTTATGCAGGGAAAAGGGCTACTGCATTAGTATTACGGAGTCGATCACGAGGGATAAATTCCTCAATTAAGGATCAAACCCGCCACAATGGTTTATTTAACAACATATCCATGTTTTCAGTCGGAACTAGAATTTTAAAAGACGAGATTGCTCCAGGATAAGAAGCAGCCAATTTCAAAATGCTAACACGCTTCAAATTGACAGATGGGACTTTCGCCGCCAGATAACTTTTTATGTTATCCACAGATGTATTAGATGCCAGTCTCGGCACAAATATTGCCCTTCTGGGAGGAACTGCCTTCAAGCACATGTCATCTGTACTAGTTGCAGTAGGGTTCACGGATGGGGAAGTTTTGAGTTGGTGAGAACATAGAACGAGCAGCTTGTGCAACATGCCCAGTTTGGCAACCAGCGTTCACACTCGAACAGCCAAGCAGAGAGGACGATTTACTATTCTCGTTACTAGTTTTAGGCGATGAAGCCTAAGTGGATTGAATGACGACAATGGCGGGAGATACACTTGCCACTTCAGCATAGCTCAAACCAGAGGAACTTCCTGCTTATTTACAACTTTTTTGTTGCCGACCGACTCAACAGTGGCACAAACGCTAACGTTCTTTGTAAACCTTGAGGAGGTGCTAACTTGTATCAACGAATCAGACTTAGGAGAACTCAGAGGTGACGAACTATACGCTACGTTACGAGTTGTAACTTTGTTAGCTGGAGAAGAAGCTGAGTGCTCAATATAAGGACACTCATCAAACCTAGTCTTAATTACTTCGAATTTCTCCAATAATGAGTCGAGATTTTTGCTCAAATTTAAGAAACAATTTTTCTTCTCTGTGAAGAGTTTGTGGAAATCTATGTCCCGCTCTCTACAATCAGGACATGACCATCTTAAGCCTTTTGAGGGGTCAAGGACTGTATGAGCAGCACGGCCGATAATACCAGCACATTTTGCATGGCAAAAACGATCACACAGCCAACACGAGACGAATCGTTCAGATTCAGGGTCTGTTTTCCCTGATGTAAAGAAACAATCCATGTCCAGTGAAAACAAAAGGAGCTTATGAAAAAAAAAAAAACAAATACTAAAAAATTCCACGCCAGAAATTCTCAACAAATTAAAGCAAACTTCTTACTTTCGATGCCACTAGAGCGAAAGCCAAACAAACTGTAAACAAAGATTAACAGAAAAAAAGAGAGACTTTTACCAAAAAAGTTCATCAAAAAAGTTTGGTAATTCATTTACTTAAACTGATGAAAGCTAGCAAAGTAGTTCACTTATTCTCTTACGTTTTCGAAAATTACAATTGTGTTCTTCCGTCCTATATCTGTATCTTTAAACTTCTTTCTTCTTATTTGCCAAATGTCATCGTGATTGTATGTTGACAGTTCATAAATGGCGCAAAGTTTGTAATGATGGTGTTGTATATTTTGAAATTAAGCAGATATAGGGATTTACGATCTCTTTGTTTGCAAATTTATGACCTCGCGCTTCTCTAAAAAGCGAAAGAAATCTCTTTTCACGAGTAAAATGTTTGTCTGCTTATTCGTAACAAAATAACGATTATTATTTTATGCGTAAAGTTCATTCTCACATAAGTTCTATTCCCTATCTTTAGTAAAAATAATTATTCATATAAATACGCATCTGTATATGCATACAGAGCAAATTGTTTATATTTATATGCGATAATGTAAACGTAATAAAATACACTTTCAACAGCAACTAAGAACAACTAACCCTAGAGAAGTGACTATAAAAACTTATCAAAACGTATTCATTGCACTTAGATGTCCGAATGGAGATAATATCCTCCACATTAAATTTTGTTCTGCTCTATCGATCCTTTTAAAAACTTTTGTTTTTCATAATTGTACATATCTGAAGGGCAATTCAGTTTCGGCTCCAACTTTATATTAGAAAACTTTAGTGTAATCATCATAACGAAGTGAATTTTCGAATCGCGAATATTCTTTAATGATATTTATTAGCTACGAAAGCGTTAACATTGTTCTTTTTAATCAAAGTGACAGTCGTAAGAGCAGCACGCAACAGGCACCTGGTGTCAGTCTAGGGCTTGTTAATAAAAGAATTATCTTTTAGAATTTTTTTCATTTTTCAAAGAAACGCAAAAATGAATTCTAATGAAAGTTTGATGTCGTATCTTTGTTTGAGATCTCTTTTAATACTCTTCAATATTGCATTTTGGGTAAGACATTTGTGTACTAATTCGGAATAGTGTCCTAAGGGAGTTTGCATAAAACTTTTCCTTTTTTCTAGTTATCCGGTTTATCGCTAATATGGATAGGAGTTTGGCTGCAAACCGATTTTGAAAATTATTTGATAATCAGCGCAAACTATTCTGAACAAGTCTATGGCATATTAATAGTTATGGGTGCGACTATCATTTTCGTGACTTCTTTAGCCTGTTCTTGCATTGTCAAAATACAATCAATGCTGGTTATTGTAAGCATACCAGACGGTAGATACAAATATGATATTGCTAATGTTTCCCTTTTATTCTTATTTATTATGTGATCAGAACGGGGGTATTTTGATAACAATGTTGTTTTCATTACTTTCATTATCGATTTATATTTATACATATAAAAACCAAGTGATAAATGGTATAACTGATGGCATTTCGAATGAGATCAACAACTACAACTTTAGTAATTCAACAAATAATGATAATCTTTTGGATACAGTTCAGAAAAATGTGAGTACATCGACGGACCGATTTTAAACTGTAGCGAATTGAAAGGAAAAAATTATTTTCCTCCATTCACTTATAAGAAATAATAAGATAGATAAGATAGATATTGTCGGTCCATACCGGTAGTAAGTCACTACTGCTGTTTCTTGCATGCGTACACAAATCTTATTATTCAAAGTGAGCGCGAATACTTTGTTGACAACAAGTAAGAATATTATATTCGGCGAGGCCGAATGTCACATGCCCACCACTATCTCGTGGTGCGTTCCCCTCTTAAAGTTATTTTATTTGATACCCATATCGGTGGTATTATTAAGAAACAACTCATCGCGGTATTGTTTTACAATTAACCCATTTTTAGGCAGATAGGGAGTGTACAAAGTACTTTTAAACATTCGGTTTTGATTGCCTTACGATAAATGAGCATAAAATTTAAAAAAATCAAAAAACCAGAATTTAATCATTTGTAACTTTGCGTGGGCGTGGCGGAGGTTTTTCATTTTTACACGTAAAAAAATGAGAACTTCGTAAAGTAAATGTGGAAAATTTCAGGATTTTAATTTTAATAATTTCCAGGTAATGAGCAAATATCCAACAATTTTTGTTAAAAAGTAAATGAGTTACTTTCAGTTTAGGCTCCATTGCGCGCTTTAGCTGTAGCATTTTCAATACCAACCTTCGCGCAGAAACTTCAATTATTTCTACCAAATTTGAAGTTGATATGTTCATTTTTGCGACCAGGACAGTGCCAACAACCCCATACAGACACTCAGTCGGGGGACATGGATTAATCAACTCAGGATTTTACGCTGATCAAGAATATCTATACCTTTGTAGGGTCTCTGGAGCTTCCTTTTGAGTGTTAGCATAAACTTTGGAAAAAGACAAAATCAATATACCGCCATCTTAAGTGGTGGATATCAAAAGCTTATTGCCCTGGCTACATACCCAATCAATTACGTTTGGAATCTTTCCTCTAATCGATTTGATGTCTCCAAACTTCGACAAGTGCGATATTAGTATTATGTTGCTGAAAACTGGGTAAAATTGCAATTTACAAATCTTTCCATTTCCTACGCAATACTAAATATAAACATATTGTTTAGATGTCAAGCTGCTCAATACATAACTGCTTAGACCAGGAGATTATTGCGAAATCGGTAACAAAGAAGTTGCCTTTGCAGCTCGATCTTGCAAATTCTCGCTGCATTACTTAAAGAAAAGAAAATTAAAAAGTTTCACGTGGTTTCCCTCTTGGTCCTTGCAAGGAGAGAAATGTTCGCCATAAAAATTTGCAAACCATTTTTCGAAATTAACTCATAAACCAAGCAAGGAGTGAAAGCTGAAGCTTTCCGAATATATTACGTTGATATTTCCTAGAGCCGCCGAAAACTGGTTTCAAACTTACTCGGGCTATTGATGCATTACAACGAAATTTATTTATAAACACGTGGGGATGGGGACTTGGGCTTTTAATATTTTATCACTCATACGGTAAGGGTGAAGTCGATATTAGACCATATGACAGATTATTTTAAAGTGATTGGCTATTCTTTTGAAAAATCTGTTGCATTCGACTTACTCGTATACTTATTTACCAACAGACGCGTAGATTAGCTAAAGCGCTTTTCTTTATTGTACCTGAAACTATTGCTATTATTCTATTTTATCCACGATAATCTAAAAAGTTTCCGCAATCAATGAAAATTGGTTCCAATAAAATTGATTGATTCTGGTTGGACCATTAATTATTTTCGGGTGGTTATTGCTATCGTAAAAGTGAAGATCACATAATTTTTCTTTCCTTTTTCCTATCTTCTTAGTTACAATGCTGCGGTAATCAAAGTTTTATAGACTGGCCACAAGATGCGATACCGAAATCATGTTTTAAAAACTTGAAACTTTACAACTCTGTACCAAACATTACAAATATTTACGAAACGGTAAAGGGTAAACACTTTGGGAACAACCCAACACTCTAATCTTCTCTCTACTTACAGGGATGCGCGTACAAATTAAAAAATGTTATAAATAAAAATTTCACTGCGATAGGTTTAACCATATCAATAATAGCTCTGTTTCCTTTTTTTGGTGCAGTGTTATCTTTTGGCTTATCCTTGATGTGCAACAAAGGCGGTTACGAGATGATTGTTTAGACCGCAAAGAAGAGTTTCTTTTTTTTTACTTATTTAAAATTACTTTAATATTAAAATTAACTTAATATTATAATTAATTTAATATTATTATTTCTGAGAAATATTCATATGTTTTTTGTGTCCTTGCATTGGGTTTGCAATTGAAATATACAATACTTGTAAACATGGCGCTTGAAAGTAGGCAACAGAACAGCATCTACATGGTTGGGGTACGCTTCGCTGTATTTGGATGCAAAAGTTTCGCGTTACTATTGATAAGATTAAGACTTTTCATTGATATATTGTGCGTAGTACTCGTACCAACTGGTGTTCCTGTAACACTATGTGCACTCCTTAAACCTACGATTAAATATTTTAGTTGTCTTATCAATAAACCATAAAATGGATATTTACCAATCTTAGTCAAGATTGCATGCCAAACACGTTTCTTAAATACGAAAATAAAAAATACAAAAACACCAAGCAGAACGTTAAAGGAATCGCTGACCGCCCAGAAAATCATTTTTTTTCGATCGTAGAATACTATGCTTAGCAGCTCCAGAAACCAAGTAATACCCATTGCTATAAATAATCTTGTATTCATTGCAAAACGTTCTTTTTCCATAAAGAAACGCCTCTTTAAGATCGGTTTCGCCCAATTTGAACTTTGCATACGAAAAATTTCACGCTTAACACGATTGCAGTAACGTAGCGTCATTACAAACAAAACGAAATTAATTAAGAATAAAATACCTAAAGGTCCTGAGAAAAATAAAAGATTCGCTGCACTGGGAACATTGTCTGAAATTAGATGAGAATCGTTAGTCGGACTTTCTCTTAACGTGATTTCCAATTCCATTTTACAGTTAAACCAGCACATGCCATGACCAAAGTTAGGTCGTAAACTTTCGCTTAATAAATTGGATTTTGTTAAGGTAATCGTTGTGACTGTGATAATTGTCGGCAATCCCCAACCATATACCGAATAAATCAAAAAGCGTTTGTTATGATCTTTTTCGAAACTGCGTTTGTTTCCTCCACTAGATCTGAAAAAAAAGCAAAATTAAATAAAACTTATTTAAATTAGTTCTTAATTTGTAAAAATACTTTCATTTTTTTTACTAAACTGGCCCTAAGAAGTTGTTAAAAAATGATGAATAATGTATGAAATACAGTAAGATAGTAGCGTTCCTTGTATTTTAAGAATGAATTCTTCTCAATTTGTCCGCAGTAAAAAATAGGTCTAAAGACGAAAAGTACGCTCATCGTTCTTTTCACTTCCTGAAGGAAAATTCTTTCGTCGGGAGTAGATTCAATGCAAGCCCTGCTAATCTAATTCAAACCCTTCCAGATAAATTGCTAAGGAGATCTATCGAAGTGCACCTAATTTTCCACCACAATCGCCCTTCCAACGATTGTTATTTGCGGCAAAAAAACACCAAATTATACATGTTCTTAATTATTGTTAAACTGAGTGAAATATTTCCGACCGCGCTGTTAAATGCAAATGATTATTTGCAAACGTTTGATTGATGGAAGAGATAAATGATTATGCCAATTTATTTGACTTGCATATTTATTTGTACATTTTCTATTTTTTGTCTATTGTGTAATGTTCGAAAAAAAACTGTTCGATCTTTTACCTACTCTTTTCAAATAGAGTCCTGGGAAAAATCAATTTTGAGTCCCAACACTGCTCCACAACTAATTTAACGTATTAAACGAACATATCTTGTGAAAAAAAAGGAAGAGATATGTAACTTTTCTTCAAAACAAAAGATTTCTCTAGTTCTTCACGAATACAGTTCAACAAGTACTAAGAATCAAGATTTCTATATAAAATAGTTTTTAGAGCAAATCATTTTTCCCCATTTAAATGTAAATGCGCTTTAGCAACTTGAAGAAGAACAGTTAATCAGGAATGGCTCACCAGGTAGTAATTTTTCATCATCATTATTGAAAAGATGTTCTTTAGATGCCGATCATAAAGCTAGACCGCATAGGTGTGTGGGCGTTGTTAGCGTGCACCTCGAAAAGTTTGGGTCACTTATAAATTGCGATATCTTCATTTTCGTGAACGGGGGAGTGTTTATCACAGTTGGGCAGAAGGACAGACTTTGTGGGCTATTTGCAGCTTGTCTCTGCGCCTTATAAAATTATTGAAAAAAATCATTAAATTTTGTTACACGATAATATTGGATAGGCGTGGTAAATTTTTTCCATTTTCGTACAGGTACTATAGCATTGCCCATAGAATATAGAGGTTCAACTCACTATTAAGTTACAATAAAGGAATTAAAAGAATCGGATAGGAGAAAATTTCAAGAAAGAGTCAATATTTATTATTTCATAATTAATACATCTTAATAAAACGAACCACATTGCCTTTGTAAGTATGTAATGTACGTGTAAATATCTGTAGGTGACCACCTATGTTAAAGTTGGAGCAAAAGTGTCAATAAAAGCTGTCTTTATTACTTTAGGGAACGTTGTGTGTAGCTATCAACGAAAGAACACAGCAGTCCAATATGTGCGATAAGTAAAAGAGAAGCAATTACAAAAGCAAGTGCGAAAATATATGTATTTGTCGTAAAGTATCTTTTCAACTGTAGCTTTTATAATAAATCTCTACATGATATGATAAAAACGCTATAATAGGACACGACCGATCACCAAATAACCGACAACACTTCGTTTAATACAGTCATTCAAATGATGACTTTCCGGACGGAAGTGGGCGAAAAATAAATCGGAACCGAACCACTTTCGTTCGTTCAGAACAACGTATGCTACGAATTGTGTTTTTTGCTTATTAGTGGAGGATAGAAGTTTTGTGGCTATTGCGTTGGATGTTTTTATTTATTTTTTTTTTTTGTTTGTATTTGATATGGATTGGACCTTTTAACTTGAATTTAGATCCATAATCCAGTAACTATATAGAAATCCATTGCTGATATTCATAATTTCACTTGATGATGAAATAATGATGCTTTTTTACTAAATTTTTTGATTTTTTGCTTTCTAGGTTATATTTAACTCATTGGTGATGAAATTGTTTATGTTAAATTGAGTAATGTGCTGTTAACTTAAATTTATATCCATGATCTAGTAACTTTATAGAAATCCAAATTTCACGTGATGATGAAATATTTATGCTTTTTTACTAAGATTTTTGAATTTTTTGCTTTCTATGTTATGTTTCACTCTTTTCTTTATTTCTTTATTTCAATTAAGTAACACGCTGAACTTGGTTGTGTACACCACAACGACAGCATGAAGACTGGATGTTTTTATTAAATATTTGTTCTCAACTTTTAGATGATTGTTATGGTGTGAAAGCGGAAAGTAAGTTAAATAAGTCACCCACTCGGAATATAATTTTCTTACTTCTTACGAGTGGACTACGACTATTCCCCCCCAGCTGCCTATGCTAATGTTAGCATATATAAGTCGGATATTTGCAAATATAGCCCCTTTCGCTTTTGGTTTTCTAATGATCTCTTCTTCCCAAGAAAAATTTTGCGTGCACAAGCAACTTGAACGATTAGTCAATCAAAAAAAAAAAAACATTTTGTTGGGAGCTTGATCTTTGAATGTCACCGTAGTACATCAGCTTTAAATTTTTTGTTAATCAGAAGTATATAACTTTTGGTGTGCTTTAGCGCATACTTCTTGGCCTTACAGCCGAAGTGACAAACGTACTGCACTCCTATGCTACGAGGAGAGTTATTTGTCCGTAAAAGAATGAATGATAAGCACTAATTTCTTCAATTTATTTGACATTTATGTGCGATAGGTTATGGAAAATCGATTCTTGTAAGCAATAAATGTCTAAACAGTGGAGCACAAAACTATTTCAATCGATGTTACGTTTACAACTGTTGAAGGTGCTAAGCAAAATAATTCAAAGTGGACATGAATTTTGCAACATTGTAATCTTAACTACGGATTCATCCTTTTTCGCTTATTGAAATAGATTAATATTTAGATATACGTTACATAGAAGGAAACCGTACACAAGAAGACTTCACCGTTCAAATTTTATCGATAGCAAACCAATTTATTTGCACAACAAACTATTGAACATCTGGCGTTTTAGAAGGGCATACTTACCCAAACGTTTGCCAGATATCAAAGCACATTACGTTCATCCATGAAAAGGCAGCCATTAGGCAAAAGTATGTAAAAAATGCTGAAAATGGAAACAAAGTAAAAAAGTTTCGTACTCATTTTAAAGCGAAACTCGGGTGCAAACCAACGCAAAAAAAAAACTTGTTGACGGATACTGACTCCCCTTTACGTTAAATTTTAAATCTTCTTTAATTTCATTTTTTTTAGTTATTTCATCTTTCAACCTGTTTTTAGTCCTAGGCTCCCATATACCAAATCATACCAAACAAAAGGCAACATTCCTTATCTTGGGTAATCTAACAAGGATCAAAGAACGTATAGATGCACAAAGAAACAGGAAAACACACCGAATCTAAATCTTAACTACAGTTTAGCAATTAAGAATATATGGTGTCCACAAATTTAAGTAGGGGCGGACTTATCACATGCGGACAAGAATAAATCGACTCGAAACTTTATACTGATGGAAAACCAACATATTTCTGCGAGGCGTTTTTCCAAGTGTTACAAATGACAAGACATACTATTTTTTCCTTGTGGTGGCGAGTATGAAATTAAGTTAACAGAACTTATCTTTTAATGTGCTGCGTTATTTGCAAAACAACCATTACTTACCTAAGGCGAAGCAAATATTATTATTTGCCGTAGGCATTAACTGACCCACGGCTATATTAAAATAAGCCATTAAGAGATTACTGACCAAACAAATCAATATCTTTCCAGGTAAGTTACGCAATTTAGATATTGACAAATAGACCAGTAAAGTTAGAGCGTAAAACGAACACGATGTAAATAATCCGATCACGTATACCTTGAAACGCAAACGATCATTACCCACAATTTTGGTGTCGAAGCAAAGAAATGTATACAACTAGTTTAAATTAGATTTTAATAATAACATCTTCTCTGAAAAGTAAGGCATTAAATGAAAATTTCACCTTTTGCGTCGCCAGAGATGAATTATGTATCTTTTCGATACAGTATTCATTGTTAGAGTATTGTTTAGCGTCTGCCCATACAAACAACGATCCATCTCGATTGTTCAGATAATGTTCGTCTTCGGGATAAATATCCGGATTTAAATGATATTTAAGACAATCTAAACTTCGTAAAACACCAAATACTAAAAAGATAAACAATAAATAAATAAAATTTTGTATTTATATTTTGGCTATAAGTATTAATAGTACAAGAAACGCAGAGCAATAGTCAAAGCTAGAGGTATACGTCCGCAACAAAGGATTGAGAGGCCGGAGCGGTTAAAAAAATGTCTCCTAATTCAATTAGTCGCATTACAATTTTAGCAAAGCGAGACTCCTCGAGTCATTTAGAATAATTTCCAAGGATATTGCGGTTGTTGCATCGTCCTGAACTGCTCGTCGACGTTTGTTATGTACCAATTTGAAGAAACGGAAAGACTGCGCTGTAGTCCCTAAAAATTGATACAGACCAGAAGGCGAAGAAATTGTGAAGTGTGATGTGTATTTCTGTCGAAAAGAATAGACTTTCACAATAGATTTTCTAAAAAACCTACCAAATATGGGGGAAGATACTTTATGAGATGGGCTGTTTTCTTGGGAAAGTATCCATTCGACACATCTCAGAAAACTACTATGAGAGAACTACTATGTATATAAAATCTTGTTGGAAACTATAAAGTTAATGGTTCGAAACATTCATCCAATTTGAATGACCTTGGCGATTCTCATATCTTTTGACGATGTTTGCATTGAAGCGGACGAAAGAGGACTAAAACGTCACGTACCCTGTAGCAGTAAAAGAGGAGGAAAAGGGAAAAAAGGAAAAAAATTCACCTATCAACATATAACAACATACACCTATTTTTCTATTCATATGTGTATACCGTTTGCCAATGTAGCTATTTTCGCATTTCGTCTTATTCCAAAACGCACATTAAGCTTTCTTTTGACTCCATCCAAGTCATTTAAAATCAATTTTAATAAAGGTCACCCGATTTAATCCCTACATTCGTACGTAATCGGTAACACGTAAGAAAATTAATTTCGATCGTGACCAAATCTTTTACACTGATCATTGTTATCCTCAAAAACACTGAAAAAAAGGAAAAAAACAAAAATTTTTTTTACTCTATAATATTGGGTGGACGTGTGTGACATTTTTTATTTTCAGGATAAAAGTGGAACTTTATATGATATATGTGTGCATTTTATGAGCACCAACAACAATTTTTGTTGCATACGCGTGTGGGTCACATTCAAATTCTTTTGCAAACTTGTAGGCGATATCTTCATTTTTGCGAACGAGATGATGGTTAACACAGTTGGACAGACGAAAAGACGGTCATGCTTAAGTACATTTCGAATGTGAACCTGCTCAAGATTTTATGTATTTTATGGGGTTTCTATAACCTTCTGCGTGTTATAGAGATATTGAAAAAAAAATGAAATTTTGCTACACTATAATATTGGACAGGCAATTTTTTTCATTTTTGTATAAGTACCACCGCATCGCCTGTAGAATATACGTTCAAGTTTTATATATTTATCTGCTATAGTTTATGAGCAATGAGCGAAATCCAATTTTTAATTCGTTTCAAAAAACAGAGTTATTCCCAGTTTACGTAGTACAGTGGGCGTATTTGGCTCATTTGCAGCAGTAACCTGTTTACAAGAACTTCAATGTCTTTATCAAATATGTAGTCGATTCATACCTTCGTATTTCGGTTAGGAGAACATTTACAGCAGACTTTAAATAGAGGAGCAGATCAAGAATGTATATACTTTGTGGGGCCCCTGAATCTTCCGTCTGGGCGTTGCAAACGTTTTGACAAATTGACATTCGGTAATAGGTATAAAAATTTGCCTATTATTATCTTAAAGGAGCTATCTTAAGTTAAATCTATCACATTCCGGATATATATAAAAAGCAGCTTTGTTTCAATTAACATATGCCACGTCGCCTGCAATAAATTTTTTTGTCTTCACTGTAAAGCCCCAAAGTGATGAAAAAACAAGGTTTCTGGCTTAATTGACAATAAAAGGTGAGTTTACCTGCTGTGTGTTGCGTACGTTGACAGAAACTTAGCATATTTCTAGATATCTATAGTAAATACTACAGGTGGTAAATCGTCTATTGCTGATTCGCTGAACATTCAAGAACAAGAAGAACGGTTACATAAAAAGCGGGATATGTACGCTATGAATACTAAAAAAGTCGATGCAAGCAAAAACGATATCTTAATGACATTATGCGTTTTTCACTCTTACTTTCGTAGATCCTTTCATTTATGTTCCAATCGTACAAAATTGGAAGCAAACTAATTTGGGCGTTTGTATAAATATTATTGTTTGCATTGTTATATAAACGCACGAACAATAACAACACGCGAAAATTTGTTATTGTTTGATTTGTTGATATATAATATACAAATGCAAGAAAATTGTTTCTAAAAGATATTTTTGAATTTATACACAAATGTTTATAAAAATACAATTTAATACCTTATTTACAAGCAGTACTCATCTAAACTTAAATAGAATAAGTGTTTTATTGCCTAATTATGTAGTCACTTGAATTAATTTCTTTCGTTTCAAATTTTGTTCTATTTTATATTATTTTATTTATTTATTTTTTTACTTATTTAATTATGCTTCTAAGTTTTCTTTTTTAAGTTTTCTTTTCAATAATGACAGATCCCTACTTCAGAATTTAGATTTTTGCAATTGCGAAATGACGAAAACATCACTGTTTCATTTTTCATGCAATCCAAAAAGATCGTATCAGCCCGTACTGCCGCAATATTAATTTTTTACTTCCCAAAACAATCGATAAGGAAAACCGGAAAGAAAAGAATTAAAGAAAGGGAAAAGAAAGAGAGAGGGAAAAAAACGAAAAGCTCAAAATGATGAGTGGAAGGTACCGAATGCAGAGCGCCTAGAAAAAGTGTACAGTTTTGAATATTTGCACATAGTATCAGATAAGATGAACTTCTTATGGAAATAGAAATAATTATAAACAACAAAGGTTCGACAGTGTTCAGTTCAAGGACACAGCCTCAAATCAAATCTCCTTTCGTCGAAAAATATATTTGTTCCTACATCAGTAGCGTTGCTGAGAGCTGGGCTTTCTTTGTTTCGGAAATAACAAAGAAATTATAGAAGTTAATTCAATATCCCATTGCATTAAAGGGCAGCATTACTTTGTGTTGACCAGACACAAGGTAATTTTACTAAATTTACTTTTTAAAAAAATGAAAAATTTTGTTATTAGACGGAATTTACATGCGCCATAGAGATTACAGATTTTAAAGTACTTAAAAAATCTTTTCAGAATTAAAAAAAAAGTCCTACAATATAATTATATTTTTTTTTTTTTTTTTATTCCTCTTGCCCTTTTGCTCTTACAACAGCAAAGCAAAAATTTCCTGAAAACACCACCCAAAGTTAGTAACCATTGGGCACTTTTCGCGGAGAAGTGATTTTAAAGAAAAATGTCGTCTATTTAAAGTCGCTTCTTTTTTTCCAAAAATATGATTTCGAATAAAATGCGTTTCTCAACTATCCGCAAACAGCAATATGATTACGCACAAAACTCGGCTTTTTTTACAATTTATAATTTCGTCCGCTCATAGTTATCTTTTCGTATTTTAGAGGATATTTAAATCAAAAATATAATAATAAAAAAAGAATATACCTTAAACAATGGAAATTATTTTTTTACTTGCTTTGAGGTTTAGTGAAATTTCCACTTGTATTCAAGGATTCAAAGCTGTGATATGAAATATCGCCAGTATCCTTCTTACAGTAAGAAGTGGCATTTCCTCTTGTAAAAATTTCATCGTCTTGACAGCAGCGTCTAATGCAAGGTATTCGGTCACATATGGCAGTGTTATCGCAGACACGTACTAAAAATGGTTGCATTTCCCCGCTGGTGATTTCTAAAGATACGTTAGACTTCTGCTGAATATTCGATTGATCCATTATAGCTTCCAAACAGTAATCGGAATAATAGAATTTTCTTTTCTCTGGCTGCAACAAAATAAACTGATCGTCAGCGAAACTGCTTTGCAATTTGTTGACTTTGTATTCAACTAATACTTTATTGGTTGAACAATCCAAGGGAGCGCTATTAAAGATGGCAAAGTTTGGAAAATACCCTTTATAGACATGGTAGTTGTCGTCCTCATTTACAATGCACTTTTGTTGGCTGACCTCATAAACATAGCCGATTGGACAACATTTGTGAATAAAATTTAACGGTTGCAATATGTCGTTGTCGTGTAAAGGACAGGAAATTACGGCAATGTGTTTGCCTAAGCCAATGACGCAGGAATGGGATGGAATTTGAACGTTTTCATTGCCGGTTAATTTGATTAGTGTTTGATGATCACAGGATAAAACGCTCGAGTTTGACAAAGTTTGATTAACATCGTAGATTCCATAACCATGTATGGCATGAGTGTCCTCAAAAATCGCAATTTCATTGTCGATCAATTCGAAACGGTCAATTGGTGGCGGAACACATTTATAGTTAGGCAAACGGAAAATACCACGATTCACTTTAGCTAATAACCAACTGGTGGGACAACATAACGGTACCCATACTTTAAAATCGCTTACTCCGGCAACTTTTTGAATATCACTGGCATACAACATGTAAATTAAAGCGAAAAACATTGATGGCATATAAAGCGTATCTATGTACTAATAAGCAGTGCTTCATCCACTCTTCAGTTTATCTCTGACCTGCCGATGATCTCAACGACGAGGAAAAGCTAATGCACATATATACATTTTATGTGAATGTATTGACATTAATATTTTAAAATAACAATACCAATAACGATGCCATCAAATTGCGTGGTGTCGAGTAATAATGACATTTATTGTAAGTCAATAGATATGAAAAAAAAACACTATCTAAACGGCGTGACTTGACGTAAGTGAATTTTTTTTTTTTTTTAAGGAGGTTATTTTCCATGAAATGTGAATAAATGAAACAGATCTTAAAGAAGACGCTCCCACACAGACGTCCTGGCAATAATTATGATTTCATTGAAATGTAAAATATTATTGTCGCTGTGCTCTCGCGTTATGGCTAAACACAGTGCCAAACAATTTCATTTGTCGTACTATTTCCCGTGTTTTCTGTAAATTCCTCTCTTTTTAAAACGTCCGTACGCTTGGATGTCTCTGCACTCACTAAATTGTTAATTATTTATTCAGTGTCGTTAGCAGAAAGGCGCGCACATCGAGATATTTGTGCTATTGTTATTGTAAGTATCGTTAACGTTTATATAAAATTACGGTTGAAAAATTGTTGGCAAGTAATTCCCACATTATAAAGAATATACGCGCGAATAAGTTTTGCAATAGTAATTATGCTAAAGCATTCCAATTAGAAAACGACGTCTTACCTTTCGGAACACATACTCCTACGCAAGGAATGTGAGAAAAAGTTCTTGTGTTAATCCCCTTAGCACTTAACTGCGAATTTATGCTAGCTACGCACTGAAATAGGTAGTAAAGTAAGCAGGAAATAGAGTCAAAATCATTGAACTAAACGTTCGAAAAATTGTCCTCACGGTAGAATATGTGACTTGTAATTCGAATGAACGATTGATGGCGATCATGATTTACAAATCTTCTAGATTATTAGATATTTTTGTTGCATCCTTTTATTTAATATTGAACATTTTATGCATTATTGTATGTATTTTTTAAAAACTGCATTCATTTGGCTTTTAAGAATATAACGTGTACAGTAGTTATCAATTAAATTATAATTATCTCGTTTCAATTTATTTTCCGTAAAAGGGAACTGCAACCATGGTGCTGCTATTAAGTCTAAAGCGATTAGCACTGCTACTCATCTCCCTATTCCTCAATCCAACGACTTCCTTAAACGAGCTAGGCTTCCTTGGTGGAACAACAGGCCTTCGTTGTTGAGGAAAAACAAAATGGATCTATGGCACCGCTTTAAAAGATGTCCTGATCATGTTCATTTGTTATTATACAAAAAGGCCAATGCTCTTTTTTTTTAGAAAGGAATTACGAAAATCAAAGGTACTTAGTTTCGAACTTTTTTCGAAAAGAATTCACAGAAATACATCAATGAAAGTTGTCTGAAACAAAATGGGACTTCAAATCTGAAATTTCTGTCGTCTGCACTCTCAATGAAACTTTAACTGACGCAGATGAGATTTCTAATTACTTTGGAAAAGTGTGGTGCCAATACTTCTCTGGCGGCAGCAACTTTTCCAGTGCTTTCATCGAAAATAAAAGGACTCCAATATCTCTTTCAAATAGTATTGATAGATGTGCCATGTTCCTGGAAAATTGCATATCTACCTTAGAATTTGGAAGTTGTCTCCCCAATTTGAAGAGGAGAACACCTGGTCTAGACCGCATCTCATACCAAATAATCAGTGCTCTGTCTTATTCAAGTAAAAAGAAATTACTGGACTTATGTAATACGGTCTTTTTGACTGCCCTTGTACCCTACATTTGGAAACAGGCAGCAGTTGTTCAAAAGTCATAAAATCTCTCCATCGCAACGGATTATCGCCAAATCTTTCTTTTATCTTGCCTCTCAAAAGTATTAGACAAGATTATGGCGTCTAGATCACCCTGGTTTCTTCAGTCCAAGAACCTGATTACAAAGCAACAAGTTGTTTTCAAGAAGGGAAGAGGGTGCATCGACGCTTTTTTACATATTGATTATTTTACAAGGAATGCAATTTCCGAACTGAATCATATTACAATCCTCTCAATTGATTTAGACATAGTTGATCTACATGTTATTTTAAGATTCTTGAAATCGTGGAATTTTGGACTCAAATTCTTCAACTACATCAAATCATTCACATCGCATCCGCGGTTTAAAGTAAGAATCAATAATCATTTCTCTGATTCCTTTCAGCTAATGAATGGCAAACATAAGCACAAAGTTAATATGCGTTTATCACAAATCTTGTATAGTAATAAAATATAAATTGTCTTAAACGGTAGAACTTTTCCTCAAACTCAATAGCTAGTAAATATCTTAATAACTCAATAACGTTACTGCTCCTTAAAAAATTAATTATTAAGTAAAACCTTTCCAACTCTTAACGAGTATGCTTTCAAATGGATAATAAGCTAAATGTCCTCTAAAAAGCAGTTTATTATTATAACATTGAAAAAAGAATTATTCTTTCAGTTACAATGTATTTTTAGTTAACGAACACCAGCCAACTTTGCCAATGGTTACATTGAAATATGTCTGCTAAATAGAAGGATACCAGTAGAACATCTTAGAATAATCTTGCTACGAAAAGAGCTTCACAGAAAATTGGACTTTCGTAAACATATTTTTACACGCCTTCAAAAAACCGGATTTTAGCGAGGAAAATCTTTTGATTTGAAGCACAATCAAACTTTTCCCGTCTGTTTACTAATTATAATTAACCATTACATTGCTTAATCCTCACCACCTGTCTGCCGGTCATCATTTGACGATCACAAAGCAACTTTATACAGGGCCGATCTGTAACCTTCATACAATGCACAACAACCAGTAACTAACAAGGACTAATGTAATTATTTACCAACTAGATCCTTAATGTAAAAGTTGACACGATCAATCCGTAAAGAAGTCCTAGATCTATATAAAAGATGTGTGGAAAAATGGTTTGAACGGATCATTCAATCAATAATATATTTTACAACTTGTGAACACGAATTGAAATCAACATCGCAGTTAATCTTACTGCTAATTAAAACGTGTTAAAACATTTTTAAATAACATACCGGCCATTAAATACCGTCCACCGCTATACCTGCTACAAGCGCAACAGTTTTGAATATAATAACAATTTGAACTTTGGTGGTATTAAAATGGCTTTTTGAGAAGCACGCGCTTTTAAATCGGTTGGTTGTCCAAAACCAACACGCCCCAAGTACAGTATCGTGCAAATTTTCGCCAAGGCTTTATAAAGGCTTACCTTCCATAAGGCTACTTATGGATATGGGACTGATCTATATGGCCGAAGCGGAGCACAGCTGAATTTTTTGGTCAAAAAACTATTTATTCTTGATATACTTTCCTCACTAATTGCGAAAAATTAGAATTAAAGGAGAAGATTTGTGAAACTTAAGAATGTAAAGTTCAGAGAATCGCACTCCTGCTGCAGCTCATTTAATTTCATTTAATTGTATTTTATAGGGTTTTTCTATATTATTTTATTTTTCTCTCTGTATTTACAATTTTACTTAAAGCGCCTTTAAATTCGTTAATTTCTGTACATTAGAAAGAGAGAAAATTCTATTACATCAATGCCTAAGCATTCGTTGCATATATCGCTTAAAATATGATCTTCTAACTACCCCTAGAAAATGCATTCTAACAGATTTCGGACAACTATTTTTCAAATATATTGACCGTCATTTTTTACACGTTACTGAATTTTTACTTTTTTGCTAACGTGTTAATTATATAGTGTAAAAAATTGCAACCGTTTTAAAAAACAAATGAAATAAATATAACCCTCATCATTCGGTGATAGGCATAAAAAAAGAAAAAATCAGCCATGCCCAACCAAGATTATAAAGTATGAAAATTCAGTTGTCCTTCTATTTTTAGTTTACTTTAGCATAACGATGATCGGTATAAACCAAATAGGAATAAGAGTTTTGTTTGTAATATTTCTAGCAAGTATAAAACAGCAATTTTTTCGGCTTAAAACTTTTTTTTTTTTCTATAACAACTTTCTAACACATGAGACAAATAATAGGTTGGTAATCAGCAAGTGAGGAAGTAAAGTAGTTAGATGAAGATGTCAATAGCATTCCAGCATAAAAAAAATAATTGCCTAAAGTCTGAGCCATCTGGTTGCATAGATCTGACTGAAATCTGAAGTTCTTTAATCTTTTGCTTTGCTTTTCGTTTTCAAAGACTTACGAGCAGAATGTTCGCGAAGACATTTTCTTAATTGACACTAAATAGGGCAATGGATGCGTTAATAATTTGTTTCACCTTCTGAATATCCGTTTATCCAACAACAATGGCAGGCACTTTCACTTTAACATCAAGCGTTTTAGAAAGAACATATCTTTGTCCAACGAGTGAGAAATTTTTTTACACATTGTAATTTTTTTCGTCCCCTAATAAACCATTCATCAGGTTAAGTGTAGGGCGTTAAATTATTCCAAGAAAATAGAAGATAATTAAGTTAGTTTATCTTCCTTATCCTTGAGTATGCTATTTTAAGGGTAATATTACTTAATATAGAGAGATTAAGAAGTAGAGAAAGAAAGAACAGAAAGAAAATGCAACTGCCTGGATTGCTTACCAGTCGCTCAGGGAACGTTCCCATAACGTAAACAGGTCAAGAACAACGACTTGCGGAAAAAGAGATAGATGAACACACTAATACCTTCCAAAAACCTGTCAAAACACACTAATACCTTCCAAAAATCTGTCAAAACACACTAATACCTTCCATAAATCTGTCATAAACACACTAATACCTTCCGAAACCTGTCATATACACACTTATACCCTCCACAAACCTGTGTGTCATGACCACACTTGCATGAATTATGATCAAAATACCCATAAAGTTTCGGATCGAATATAATTTTCTTTATCAGGCTTTGCTGAAAAAGTAATTGTAAAATTTGAGGTGATTACTTTAGATTCCATTCATTCCACTTTGCACTATTGTCGCATCTCTGAGTGGTTTGTGTCCAAAATCTCATGCGTCTTATGGCTAAAATAAACATATATGAATGGAATAAAACACTGGATGTTGTTACGAAGAATTATTATATATAAACATGCTTAAAAGTTAGTAATTTTCGATTCTTTAGCATAATATGGAAAGTTGATGACACTATTTTATGTTTTTAGTTCTATTCACGTGCGGGTTTTTTTCTGCTTTTTTTAAACAATATTTAATGAGCTTTTGTTGTAGTTCTTAAATAGTAATGGAATCTAAATACGCGTTACCCAATAAACCTCCGTCAAAATTTTGCGATGCATATAATGGTATGTTTCCTCTCAAAAGAAAACTGCAGAATTCAAGAAATGCGGGAATACAAGAGAATGTTGGCGCAAAAGTAACAAAATTGGAGTGGGTCTTTAAGAATAACAATCGCATAGGAGATAATGTTACAGGAGATAATGAAACAGAAAATCATCTCCAGAATGTGCAGAGCAGTTTACCCGTGAAATTGTCGCCCAAAAGCCGAATTGAAGAACAACGTCAAGCATTGCCTGTAGCAAGAGTTCGAAAAAACTTAATGCAAGAAGTCTACAGATCGGACACTTTGTTAATTATGGGTGAGACGGGATCGGGAAAAACGACACAAATACCTCAGTTTCTTTTGGCAAGCGGTTACGGCAACAAAGGTGTAATTGCTGTCACCCAACCACGACGTGTAGCTGCTATAACAGTTGCAAGACGGGTTTCACAAGAGCAACATTGCCAATTAGGCGATGTGGTTGGTTACACCGTTCGTTTCGAAGATTGCACCTCACCAAAAACACGTATACGTTTTATGACTGATGGATTTCTCTTACGAGAAGCTCTAGCCGACCGTATGTTACGTAATTATTCAGTCATTATGTTGGATGAAGCTCATGAGCGCACGATAAGTACGGATGTGTTATTCGGCGTGGTGAAGGAAGCTCAACAAGAACGCCGACTGAGAAGTCTGACCCCATTGAAAGTGATAATCACATCTGCAACTATGGATATTGATCACTTCGGCGAATATTTTGGCGTACGTGGTATGTACCTGGAGGGACGATCGCATCCAGTTCGGGTAATGCACATTGTAACACCACAACCGGATTATCTGCATGCAGCTCTAGTAACATTATTTGATATACACCGCACAACTCCAGTAAAGTAGGTTTTTTCTCTTGTATTAATATATACCAGATTTGTTTTAAATAAAAAGTTACCCTCTTTCAGCTATGATGTTCTAATATTCCTGACAGGTCAGGAGGAAATTGAAGCAATGGCTCATCAAATACGTCAAATAGCAAAGGTAGGGTCGAATACATAGGTAAAAATTTTTATAAATCTCAATTCGAAAAGTGATGGTACTGCTAGTTAAAAGGTAAATCTACAATTTTTAAGAGCGTTTAACACATATCGTTCGCGGCTAAAGCTTTACTTTCTATTTAATCTCCGTAATATAGCTGTTTAAACAATAACGAATCCGCAATCGTTGGTGGATATCCGCGTTAAAGCTCTGGTTTGACCGACGTCACATTTCTTCTGCTTAAATTTCTAATACAAAGTTTTCAGTTGGCATGTCTCGCGTATATAAGCCATATTCGAAAAATAAAGCAGCGGATATTTATCGGAGTATTCCTACGAATTTATACATTAAACTGTCTCTCCGACATTCGCATTTTATGACGTCTCAAAATATTTGAAAACGTTGCATTAATTACCTTTCTTTGGATTTCAAGACGTGGGAAACTACCAAAAGCAAATATTATTATTATTATTAATTTAGCCAGAGAACTAAATCCGTAGACTAAGTCAAAGACAAAACCCGCAAGCACTAGCATCTCTGACTTTCGGCTTTTATCTATTTAATGCTATTATCTTGATTCTTTTTTAGTCCAATCTCGACACTCTTTTTGGAGTGCGGGTTTTTCCTCTGTATTCTCAATTGCCTCAAAACAAGCAGTTGGAATGCTTTCTGCCTGCTCCTGCTAATGCTCGTAAGATTGTTTTGGCAACAAATATAGCTGAAACTTCGGTTACAATGCCTGGAATTCGATGTGTAATTGATGCTGGTTATGTGAAACGACGAATATATACACCTAGTACAGGTTTGGATGTTTTACGCGCAGTGCGCATATCGCAAGCTCAAGCATGGCAACGATGTGGACGTGCAGGGCGCGATGCTCCTGGTGTTTGTTATCGCACTTACACGCAACAGGAAATGAATGCTTTCGAAAAGATGCCTAAACCTGAAATTTTACGCAGCAACATATGTTCTACAGTTCTCCAATTACTTGCCCTTGGCGTGAATTGCCGCAGTTTCGACTTTCTTGATCGTCCTTCTCCGGAAGCAATTGAAGTAGCCTATCGTAAACTAGAATCTTTAGGCGCTATACGAAACACTTCCAATACACCCCAACTTACACCACTTGGTCGACAAATGGCCCAATTTCCTTTAGATCCGCAATATAGTAAGTTATTACTTGCCGCACCACAGTTCGGTTGCATGGAGGAAATGCTCCATTTAGTAGCAGTGCTTTCAGGAGAAAATGTTTTCGTTACGAGTAATGAGAAACGGGAACAAGCCGCTCTTGCTCATGCAAAATTTCACTCGAAACATGGCGACCACCTTACTTTGCTCAATGTATTTAGTGCTTTTCAGAAAATTGATAAGGTCAAGGTATGAGATCTAATCACTTTTTATTACAATTATTGTAAGTAAAATTCACTCCCTTCTAGCTGTGGTGTCGTGACAATTTTCTTAATACTCGGAATCTCCTTTATGCCCGCGAGGTGCGCCAGCAACTGTTGGAAATTATTGAACGTTTGCAACTGCAAATCAATAGTTGCGGTGAAAATCACGATCAAGTACGTAAATGCTTGCTGATGGGTTTATTTGATAATATTGCTGAACTGCAACGTGATCACTTTTACTTGACCATCACAGGTCGACAACGTGCCAAAATTCATCCTTCTAGCGTATTTCATGGAAAATATCGCCCCGAATATATTATTTACACAGAAATCGTTTTGACAGAACGCAATTTTCTACGTCAAGTAACCGAAATCTCACCAGAATGGGTGGCGGAAGTTGTGCCCAATTTTGTTCATTTAAGTCGTATAAAGAATAAATGTTAACGGTGTATATTTTATCTAATCTAGTCCATTATCATCATTATTCATTATTCAATTGGCGTTAGGGTTTATTAAAAATGTATTATATTTATGTACAGCGAAGATGAAAGTTTTTTCAACTAGGAGACATTTTATTTATTCTATTATCAATTGTATCAGAAATTTACTTCGTTTAACGTCCCAATCAGGATATTCGCTGCTATAGTCTGGTGGCGACACATCTTGCGTCTTAATCTAAAATGAAGACAAAAAATTATATAACTAAGTTAAAAATGACAATCAGTAAAGATATATATAAACTTACCATTATAAAACAGCGAATATTGCGACGAGCGGTAGAACTGACGCGCGAAGAGGACGCAGCATATCTTATTAGAAGGATGTTATGTTAATATGTCAATATCCTTGCTCTCCCTGAAGTTTTTTCCTATTAGGAGCATGAACAACACGAACCCGAATAAATTATTTGAAATTGCTAGAAACGAAGGAGACACCAAAAAGATTTCTAGAAAAAGTATGGGAATCTCAGCTGGGTCTTCTTCTCAATACCTTAAATATTGTAAAGAAGGGAAATAAATTTACTTACCGTCAATAAATGTAACCTTACAACTTTGTTAAAGTTTTCTAAAAGAAAACTTAAAATTTAGAACTATCATTTAAATGTTGCCGATTTCACTTTTATTTACACATTTCTGATTTCACCAATATTTAAATGTTTGTAACCTCTTTCTGATTTTTAAAATTTTTTTTTCGCAACCAGTGTGTATGTGAAAATGACCAAAATCAATCCACTCTAGCCTGAAAATGAGCAAAATACATATATTTTTTAATAAAAGTGAACAAAAACTCTGAAAAATTCTCCCTCAAAATTTATATTTTGTTTCTCTGTTCAAATCAAATTTCTTTATTTTTTCCAAAAACCAAATAAAAGTAAAATTTGAAAATTTAACAAATATCAATTTATTCAACTAAAGAACATTAGTACATCTTAATAGGAAATCTTATACTGATGTGATTACGATTTTGCGGAAAAGGAAGAGAACAGTTTCACATCATCAGCATATATTAAGATCTGGCTGGATTTGCTCACCGAGGGCAAATCATTAATGTATAAATTAAATAAAATGGGTACTAAGGTACGCCAGACGTCACGGGGAATTCATCCGAGGTAATGAAATTAAACAAAACACTCAATGACCTATTGTGCAGGTGAGAACTTATCCATTTCACTAAATAGAAAGGGCAACCAGAGGCTTGGAGTTTAGAAATAAGCAGTTTATGGGTAACCAAATGAAACGCTTGGCTAAAATCAGTGTATAAGACATCAGCGCGAGAGCCACTAAAGAAAGCCTTGCAAACATGACAAGTAAACTTTAACACATTGGTGACAATAGGTCTTCCTTTTCGAAAGCCATGTTGAAGTGGAGAATCAAACGATTTGATTTCAAAGGCCAAATGGTGAGTGACAATTCGCTCGAACAGTTTAGGCAAGACACTCAACTTGGCAATGCCTCTGTAGTTCTCTGCAAGTAGTCCACGTCCACTTTTGTAGATAGGAATAAAGAAGCTAGTCTTCGAACACAAAGGGAAGGCATCTAAATTCAAGAATCGGTTAAAAATCTTTGAGATAACACCGCATAGCCCGACAGCACAAGGTTTAAGTACACATAATGGAATTCCATCAGATCCAGGCGCACAATTATAATTTAGAAAGCTTAAGCCTTCAAAGACGTCATTTTCAGAAATTATGAATTGAAACCAAATTGGTACTCGGATATGGATAGTTTGCAGACTTTGAGGAATCCAACGAATCCTACTTAGGAGAACTCAGAGGTGACGAACCACAGTTTACGCTACGAGATGTAACTTTGCTAGCTGGGGAAGAAGATGAGTGCTCAATGTAACGACACTCATCAAAGATAATCTTAATTATTTCAAATTTATACCATAAGGAGCCAAGATTTTTCCTCAAATTTGAGAAACAATTTCTCGCCTCCGATCAATCTACAATCTCTTCAGATCCCGCTTTCTACAGATAGGACATGACCGTCGTAAGCCTTTTGAAGGATTAAGGACTGCATCAACAGCACGGCCGATAATACCAGCACACCTTGCATAACGAAAACGATCACACAGCCAACACGAGATGAATCGTTCAGATTCAGGGCCGGTTTTCGCACGACATGGTGTAAATAAACAATCCAGTCCAGTCCAACGAAAACAACAAAAGAAGCTTATGAAAAAAAGACCAAAAAACTGAAAGATACCGCGGCACAAAATTTCAGCAAATTAAAGCAAACTTATCACTTTCGTTCTCACTGTAAATATAGAGTGAAAACAAAGATTAACAGAAAAAAGAGAGACTTTTACCAAGAGCTCTAATTGTTGATTGCACAAAACCAAAATGAATTTTTCACATAACAGATTAATATAATTCATACAAGATAAATTCACATTTTATTCTTTTTAAGATTTTTACAATTTAGACACGAATAAAGCCAAAAAGCTAAGAAATACACTGAGAAATTGAAATATTTCTTGCAGAGAATTAAAATGCGACTACAACGCGCACGCAGGGTTGCCAAACTGAAAAACCTTATTAAACATTATTAAGCATTCTTAAACATGGTGCAAATTTTGCGGCGAAATGATTAGTAGCTTTGGATAAAGGGTGGCGACGAATTCATTCTACATCACCAACCTGTGTTTTCCAACTGGGCCGATGTATGTTAAAATACCCTCTTTGCGCGGTGGACGGTGTATCCAGTATTGTGAGAGACTCCTTTGTATATTTGATCATTGTCTGAGCGGGTTTATAGTAGTTGTTTGTCTCGAAAATTTGGCTAGTGGTCGCCAATATTGTCAATATTTTGTACTTGGCTTTAATGAAGGTTGGGTTTGGCAGGGTCTAAAGATGTTGATCAGAAATTGGCAGAATCGAAATTATCGGTAGGATCGTGATTCGGTTTTCTGGAATCAAAAAATTGGTTGACTGTGATGTTGAAAGAAAAAATGGCAGATTACTGCGTGGTTTGCAAGATCGTAGTGAGCGGGATCGCCGAGTAAAAGAAATGTTGGTGGCAGTAAGGAGAAATTAAACAAAGATTCATTATGAATACGAGATCGGCTAGAAGTTGTCCCTAGCTTGATAATTTAGGCGGATGGAAAGCCATTTTTCATGTAGCGAATGAAACGCTTATTTTAATTGTTAATTTGCAACAATTATCTTTATTTCATCTTACTACTTAAATTTTACAAGAATATCTTATCGCCAGCGTAAGCATAAAATTTTGACCGATTAATTTAATTGCGGCGCCTGCCGCTTTATTCCATTACGAAATGCAATTCTCAGCTATTTAAAGTGTGACATAATTTTTTTTGTTCTTTTTGCAACTGAATTATGCTGATTTTGCATAAGTCTGTCACACTTCAAAGTGGATATGCGATCACACAACACTATGCTGTCGGATCGTAATTCATTGAATGGTAAATAAACTTTTCAACTAGTCTCACAACCATTATTTTATTTTCAAATATTAACAGTGTGTTTTAATTTATCCTATTTTGCTACAGCACACCATAGCAATTACTTCAATTTATAATACTAAGATTTGCAAAAATTCTAAGTAAAAACCGAGTATAGATATGCTCTTCTCCCTTTTTTTTTTGGGACAGCTTATTTAACTTGCGGAACGCACTTTTCCAACCGAAATAATATTCTCTTATATGAATTATAAATTTATGAAAAATTTCGACCAATTGTTATTATTTACCCCAGAGCAAAAAAAAAGATTATATTTAAAAAAGTACTTTAAAGAAGCTCGGAAGCAATATCACTGCAAACTTTTTCTTATATTGGTAGGGTGCATTAGCTTACAAATTGGAGCGGCTTCTTTGGTATAACCTTCAAACTTGTTCTGCACTTGTATTACATCTTAAAAGGAAAAGAATTGTGCTTTTTTATATTTTATGGGATCCTCCTGAGTGGCAGAGTAGGCCGAGTAGAGTCTCGACTATCAACTCAATGATCGTGGGTTCAAATCTCAAGTGCGGTGGAGTTTTTAATAAAAAAGCCGAAAGCCTTAGATGCTAGAGCTTTAAGACTTTAGTCCTAGAATTTATTCTCTGGCTAAATTTACAATAATAATAATAATAATAATAATATATTTTATGAGAAACGGCACAGTACGTGGTTAAGACCGGAGAAGCCCTGAATAGCATAGAATATCGAACTTTCATTTTTTTCAAGTTCTTATGCTCTACGCCCCTTGTGGTAGAAGGATATATGAAGTTTGTGCGGACGTATACAACGTGCAGAAATACATGGGATCAATTCACCTTCAAAAACCCCTTTCTGAATCGATGTGAATAAAAGTTGGCAACGGGCGTGGCGGACACCATTGAAAATGCTTGCGATCGGAACTTTTTATCGACCACTTCCAATATACCGCCTTACTTTGAAAAGTCGTTGCATGAACAGCGAAGTAGTGTAGGGAATTTAATAGAGAACTGTGTGTTCACTTAAACAAAAACCACCAATCACCAAGGTGTTGCGCAAAGTGTCGGAAGATAAATAATTATAAAAATCGGCAAAAAATAAAAATAAAATAAAAATAACTCAGTGAATATAATCAACAAAAAAAAAACAAGCGGTTAATGTTGAGCGAAACAACTAGAAAAAAAATACAGCGAAGGAGTAAAAGGGCATCCAACAACTCATATGTACCGAGCGGAAGTACAGAAGGAATAATAGCGAATAGTTATTTTTGTCTTAACCTCTCCAAATTTGAATTTAAAACACATAAAAGGAAAATTTTTGTAATAAAACTGGCATACTACTAAACGAAAAAAATTAAGTGTCACCAAATTCCAAGGTAAAGCAAAAAAAATTGCAAATTCTAAATGGTAAAGCAAAAGAGGGTCAAAATACATAGTGCACAGCAACAACAAAATATACAGTCAAAGCCTTTAGTATTCCCTAATCGTTATGAAGTGAACAAAAATTTTGATTATTAGTGACTCGGCCACAAGGCAGTCAGAACTTTTATATTGTTTTGTTTTGCTTAAAATAAAAATTTTGTTTCTTTCTAAGGAGTGTTATCCAACTCATTAGAGATTTCATGGGCCTACTTACTTTGTGCAAACGTAGATCTCGTAACGTTCTGAAATTAATGTGCCTATAGCTCTGGTGCCTAGATCAGAAACATAATTTCTCAAATGTTATTCCTCGCAAACTACACAGAAAGAAAGATCTTAGGTTGGATTCTTATCGCACCGAACTGGTAGATTGTAAAATGGTACTTTTATTACCTCTAAATATAATGAGTTATTTATATTTTGATTTATACCACTTTTAACCTCGGGGTCTTCTTACTGCTTCAAAATGTTTTGATGTTCAGATCAATCTCGCCGATAGCGTGTACTTCATAAGACCGTGATAAAGTGAGGGCTACAGTATTGGCTTCGCATCGTGTACACTGTATATCTGATATAAGCTGAGCAATAAAATGTAAATGTCAAATTTATCTTCTCCCTGTTTTAGGTTTAGTTTCTGTTGTCAGGGCTGTGTGTTCGTTGTAGACTGTGTACTCCTGTTCCTCTAAAAAGTGTTGTAAGTGTTTGATACAAGCTAAAACAGTTGACAGTTCTCTGTCAATTGCACCATATTTTATCTCAGAAGTTGATAACTTTCCAAAAAGGACGCTAAAGACTCTGTTTTTCCGTTATAAAGTTGATGCGGTAAATGAAGTGTCAACTGTAAATGAGAGTTTAGCTTCGTTGCCGAAATGGGCTATCATAATTTGATCGGTAAATTTCCTTTTAATGCCTTTAAATGATTTGAGTGATACATCTTTTAGAATATCAATGCAAAAACGGACGAGACTGGCTTAAAAACATGTCCACATTAAAAAAAGTATATAAAACATCCGAGCAAGAATTGTTATACTAGTTTACAAATTCTAAATCTTGTTTTTGTTTTTCAATTTCAAATTCTTATTTTTCTAAACACGCCCCTGTTACCTAACTTTTGCTCTAGTGCAAACAAATTCTTGTGCAATTAACCCAAAAATCTCAGCCAGAACATAGAGGTGAAAATAAATGTAAACTAAAGGAAATATAAACACGTACACATAACGATAAATTAGTCATGAGCACTAGCGGTGTGATGTGTCAAATAATTGTATGACCTTTGTGTAAACTGAAAATAAGTTAAACTTTTTTTTTTTTGCGACGAGATGGTTCGCGTGCTGTTTTTACATCCAGATTTGGGCATAGGAGGTGCGTAGTTGTTGACGGTTGAACGCAGCTATAGCTTTAAAAGACCGCGGCCATCAGATCAGCTTTCTTACTAATCATTGTTTGAAGGAAACAACGGATGGTAAATTACACGCGCAAGTGGCGGATGATTGGTTGCTACGAAGCTTATTTGGTGGCTTGTATGCTCTCTGTGCTTATTTTCGAATGTTATATGCCGCCTTATTTGTAATACTATGCATTATTTAGAAACAACGTGTTGATATAATATTTTGTGATCAGATTCCAATCGCTATTCCAGTGTTCTCGACCGAAAGTAATAATCGATTGCCATTTTCCAGATCACTTATTAAGCAAAAAAGGGGTTTACTTCAAGAGTTTATACCGTTGGCCAATTGATATTTTAGAAGAATTCACTATAGGTACGACCGAAAAAATTCTCGTGAATTTAAAGTTTACTCTAAGAGTATTTCAGAAGACTTTCCGACGACTAAGTATCAGTCCTGAAGCGTTGTACTTTTCAATTCTTACAATCCATCGTTTGGATTTGCCAAATGATTGTTATGCACACTTAGACATTAATCGTTTCAAGAGAAAAAAGAATCATTCATTGACTGTTCACTCTTTTGACATATTGTCTCGCACCTTATCTGGAAACGTTACCGTTATAACTGGCGGTTACGATGAAAGAGTAAATCAAAATGTGGAAATCTATCGGTGAATTGAATGATTTGATATCTGGGTTAAAGTTAACAGAAAAGGCTATTTTGTTGCGTTCTTCAAGTGATGTTGGAAAATTTCAGCTTTTTTGCCGCGCTCAATTCTTACTGTACACCCCTGTTGATGAACATATCGGCACTGTACCTTTGGAAGGGATGTATATGTCAAAGCCAGTTACAGCTATGTAACCAATAGGTCCTACGGAGATAATAGTTCAAGATTGGACAAGCTTTTTATGGGAACCTGAAATAGACTCTTTTGCTCGAGCAATGAGGGCTGTACACAGAAAAAACCCTCTGCTAACGTATGGGAGTCATGTGCAATAGGCGAGTACAACGAAAGTTCTCTTTTGAAGCAGTTTCTAATAAGTTGGATTGGGTTCTGCGAAGTATAATGGAATCAGATAATTCTAAAATAATCAAATTTTACCTCTATTGATAACTGCTTAACTTCACTGTACGCGCATAAGTATCCTTGTCCCTATCTTCAGCTAGAGTTGTAATCGGTGTGGAAATGTGCAATTTAGATTAAAATGAAATTTTCATTTTTGAAAATTTAAGAAAAAATAACGGTGCTTGGAGTATTTGAATTACATGGATCATTTTTTAATTTTGTATTCGTATATTATATATGAATAGACATGATTCATTGTGTGACCAGTCGCAGGGCAGAATCAGCTGACCATTTCATTTTTGAGCGAAGAAAGGTTGGTATCATCAAGCGGCCTCTTAATGCTCTTACCATAACCAACATTTTATCGCGCGAAGTAGTGTACAGTTTTTTGTATTAATTGCGTGATATCTATGAGTACGACTTGAAACATGGTGATAATTCAGAGAACTAGTAGTAGTTTTTATTGGTGCTTTTTAGCATATTTTCTTACGCAAATGTGGCTAGAGAAATGTCTTCTTTTATATATGTAATGTTTTTGAAACATGACAGGACATGATAATTTTGTTGCATGAATGTTAAATTCTCTTGCCTTTTATACCTTATGTTTTAGAGCGTGGAATGACTCTATAAGCTTCCTTTTATAAATATAAAGGTCTTGATTCTTGCTATAACTATCAGTACGCCTTTGCAAGTGTCCAGATGTACTGAAATGTCGGATTCCTTTGGCACATTCGTCGTTTCTTTGCATAGAAAAATCCTGAGTGTTTGTCTTCTATTATTATTACTGTAATTAAATTATTTGCTTTTATTTATTTATTTTATTCAAACAGTGTAAGCCAAGCAGTCTACGACGACAGACGTGTACCGTAGACACATATATAATACCGCAAACCATACCAACTGAAACAGCTCCCCAGCCAACAATACATAAGACATACGTCATCAAGAAGTACACGGCTTGTTCCCACCAATATTAACAGAGTACCAGCTCACTCCAGTATTGCCAAGTAATACTTACGCTTACCTGCGAAAATAGTCCATAAGTATACGTCGAAAAACATTACAATGTGAAAAACACAGAGCTCATGAGGATTTGGAATACAGTGCAAATGTCTAAGAAAAAGGCCAATGACTCTGCTTAA
Source organism: Glossina fuscipes (assembly GCF_014805625.2). Taxonomy (NCBI): domain Eukaryota; kingdom Metazoa; phylum Arthropoda; class Insecta; order Diptera; family Glossinidae; genus Glossina; species Glossina fuscipes. The sequence continues at coordinate 8,940,062 of NW_023998464.1, read as the reverse complement.
AATCTGTCAAATCGCCATGATAGGTAAACCACCCAAGATAAAGAACCTAATTATAAAGCTGTTCTGATTCGTATCCAGCTTAGAATTAGTTTATTAAAAGTATCTTCATGACTTATTATTCTTATATCAAATTACTTAAATATATATATAACTGGTTACACATTTTTGTTGCACTGAATAAATTCGGTATAGGTTGTCGCCTGGCCTGGATTGAGCGTTAATATATGTTATTCAAAGTCTCGAATGTACAAATACTAAAATTGCAATTAAAAAAATGACTATCTACAGTACTAGGAATTCATATTTTTTGCATAATATGTCGTTATCCTTTACTCAATTTAATTCTGTAGCTGTTAGCTGGATATACAGTTAGTTAGATATACATTTAAAAGAAAATAATGTGATTAAAAAATAATAGTAAAATATAATTTATTTAACAATTCAGGCGCTTTAGTTTTTTTATGGCCTCCAAGTAACAAAATCGATTTTTTTAACATAGCAAAGTTTTTTAAATGAGTTGTCTAATTTATGTTCCGAAATATTTTGAGTCAAAACTCTACGTTTATGAGAATAAGATAAAATCGAATGAGTTTTTATTTACATTTTTTGAATTCAACATTTTCGCAAACCGTTGTTGTGCTATCTAAAGTCTATGCTTCACTTCTTTATATAAAATATTTTATAAAATATTTTAACAATTCATCCCAAATTGTTTTATTTAGAATATTAGAGTTGATTAAAAGTTTGGTGTGATATTTCAATGGCACACAATATTTGGTGGCGATGTGCTGTTGAGGTAATGGATTTATCACTTGAAAAAGTTCCCGGATTTCAAAAATTCCCTCATAGCTGTATGCTTTGCTTTGATTTACCAAGTGGGCCGATTGCGTCAATTACATCAAATACGCGCGCTGCTGCATTTGTTATATTCTTATTTCATTGGATGCATCTAGAAGAGACCTTGCCAAGCAATTTATGTGATTATCCACTCTGAGAGCATATTTTGAAGAAATGTTTTGATTCAAAATTCTTTATATCCCGCTTGAGTTGCAACCTTGACAACTCGTGTAACGTGTGGCCGAGCGTTATCAAGCAACGGAATGACAATGCATCTATTAATCCCTAATCTCCCAGAATAAGCCATTACTACTTGCGCTAGACATTGTCGTAGTAGAATCGCTTTTCATCGCCAGTCACAACATACCAAAAAAAAAACGTTATTTTTTTGCCCGGCAAGCAATAAAACTACTATGTTGAAACGGTGCAAAATGGCGTTTTCAATCAATATATATATACATATACGCTTATTCTCGTATGCACGCAATTTTTATACGCTTACTCTCGTATGCACGCAATTTATTTAACGATAAATTTGATAAGATATTCGCTATTACACATAAAATGTTGAAATATTGAAACATTGTGTATGAACCGCAAGTATCGAACGAGAGTCATACCTTCTGTAAGAAAGCGTAAATATGCTTCCGACGAAACTTTTCGATTGCTAATTTTGAGTTATCAGCAAACTACCCATATCCTATAACTAACTCGGTTTCTATACCTAACTTGGTTATTTCGGAAGATGATGTTTTCAAAGGGTTAAGTTCTCTAAAATACAGTTGTTCGCCTGGACCTGATGGAATTCCATCATGTGTACTTAAATCTTGCGCTGTCGAGTTGTGTGGTGTGATCTCAAAGATTTTTAACATGTCCTTGTGTTCAGGTGTTTTCCCTTCATGTTGGAAGAGTAGTTTCCTTATTCCTATCCACAAGAGTGGAAGTAGACAATTTGTTGAGAACTACAGAGGCATAGCCAAGTTGAGTGTCTTGCCCAAGTTGTTCGAGCGTATTGTGACTCAGCATTTAGCCTTTGCCATTAATTCGTATATTTCTCCGCACCAGCACGGCTTTCGGAAAGGGCGATCTACAGTCACCAACTTGTTAGAGTTTACCTGTCATGTTTTCAAGGCTTTTTCTAGTGTCTCTCGCACAGATGTTATTTACACTGATTTAAGCAAAGCATTTGATTTGGTTAACCATAGACTACTTATCTTTAAACTCCAAGCCTCTGGTTTCCCACCCTACTTAGTGAAATGGATAAGCTCTTATCTGCACAATAGATCCTTCAGAGTTTTGTTTAACTTCATTAGCTCGGATGAATTCCCGTTACGTCTGGCGTACCTCAAGGAAGTCACTTGGGTCCCATTTTATTTAGTTTATACATTAACGATCTCCCATCGGTGGTTAATTCCAGCCAGATCTTAATGTATGCTGATGATGTGAAACTGTTTTCTTCCTTCTCTGTTGAATCGCAATCACATCAGCTTCAAGGTGATTTAGATAATTTTGTTGCATAGTGCTCTTTGAATCTCCTGCAACTAAATCTGAGTAAATGTAAGAAGCTTTCATTCTCAAGAAGAAAGTCATTCATTACTCAGTATTTCATAGATTCGCATAAGTTGGAGGACGTCGATTCGATTACGGATTTAGGCGTCCTATTTGACCATAGGTTACGTTTTAACTTGCATATTGAGCTCTCGATTAGCAAAGCTAGGTCCGCGCTTGGTTTTATAAAAAGGTGGTCCAAAGAGCTTGATGATCCCTACATTACGAAAAGGCTGTACATGTGTTTGGTTAGACCCATACTCGAGTATGCCTCAGTTGTGTGGTCTCCTTCATATAGGTGCTACGTAGATTCAATTGAATCAGTTCAAAAGCAATTCTTGCTGTTTGCCCTTAGAAATTTGGGTTGGGATCCGATTGCCTCTCTTCCTCCGTATGAAAATAGGTTGCTTCTGCTGTCCCTACCGTCTCTTGAGAAACGTAGATTTGTTCTTGGCGTTTCCTTTCTAATTAAAGTAATAAATGGTGCTATTGACTCGCCTTCATTACTTGGTGAAGTAAGCTTCAATGTCCCTAACCGCTTCTCTAGGCACTTTATCTTGGTAAAGCTTAATCAGTGCAAATTTAATTATGAGCTGTTCAATCCGCTCAGAGTCGTTTGCAAGAACCTAAATGACGTCTACCACTTATTCTCGTTATCGGACTCTTTAAAGTCCATTAAAGCAACATTGCTTAATACGCGCGATTTACCTATGTCGTATTTAAACTAGCTTTCATCCTTAAAAAGTCGTTACGTTTCGAAAGTGAATTATTGTTAATTTATTATCGGTTGCCAGGCTTATGCATGCTTGCGATGGCTTAGGGGTTCATTTGCAATTTGGTCCTGTACCGGTTGTAAGTGTGCTCCTATGCTGATAGTGTACATGCTTTTTTTTCTTTTTTCTTTTTCTTTTTTTTTTTCTCTTCTTATTTGTTTTATTATGCTTATACTCAATTTTATTGTTAATTGATATTAGTTTTGCATTAAGAGCCTATTGAACTCGACTGTTACTTGTTTAGTTGAGTTTCTAGTATAAGTGGAATAAAATAAATAAATAAATTTCTATAAATGACCATTGTCAAGAAAATCATCCAAATGAACTTCAGCGCCCGGATGCCATAATGGGCGCAACGGTGACTTTGGGTAGTGATTTAAAAATTGTTGAAAATTCTACTACAAAAATAAAAGAAAATATCGAGCAGGGGGAGCCGCAAAGGAAGAATAGTCTTGATACAGAAAGAGAAGAATTTGATGCTTTGTATCGGTCGAAACCGTCGTCTCTCTTAGAAGGGAAAAAATCAAGTTTGGCTACCCTGGAAACAAATATACTGCTCGAGAAAAGGAAGTCGGTCAAAGAAATAATAGCGTCTATTAATCGTAGTCAACGTTTGCTGCATCAGGCAGCTAATAAAGATTTTCCGGTATGGCCTGACCATCACGTAGACAGCGTCAGCGAAAGCTTGATTAAAATTAAAATTAAGAATCCAATGCCAAAGACCTTCAAGAAAATCTTAAAATATGGGATGAAAGAGAACGTGATATTAAATGAATGGTAGAAGAAACCGATTGCATGCGTAGCTCAACAAAGGCTGCTATAAATGAACTTTACACAGTTGTTGATGGGGATGTTGTTGCAATTCAAAAACGGAGATTTTTTAGCATTAATTTTATTATTCCATTTCTTCAGCCAAAGTGATATTTTATTGAGATAAATTTCGTAGTTCGTGGGAAACATTCATAGAATCAATAGACGAAAATAGTCAAGCTTAAAATACAGTTAGTGTTTGCAAAATTTGAAGTGTAAATTGAGAAAGGTATTGGGCATGCCTGGGGTGGTCCGTCTTCAATTTTTGATACATTACATCTATCATTTTTGATTCTAAAACAGAAATATTTTAACAATGATATTTAAACGTCACATTGAAGAAGCCAAAAATTTTTTCAGCTTGAAAAGCAGCCCATCATCCCTAACTTTATTTATTTTTTCTTTCGATTCCTTCGCTGATATATGAAAAAGCACGATTACGTTGGACAATAGTGTTGTTACGTTTATTGTTGAAACTAAGCTATTGATCTGGAATAATAAGTTTTTGATCTGGAATTGGAAGTAGTCATCGTCGTTATATCTTCGGAAATATTTTAGAAAAAATTAGCAGTAAAGTAATTAATGTATGCGAGCTTACAACATCAACTAACTTTTTAATGTTGTAAAATAGGATTCAGATAAGTTTAGAGTTATATTAAATGTAAGCAAAAACGTTAAAGAAGTTCAGTTAAAAAATATCGCATGCTTCCAGGTGGACAGTAACGTACGTTTATATGCAAAGACTCAAAAGTAACCCACTAGTCTGTATTTTATAGTAATCATTTTTAGAGAAATCAATTCAGACAGTCAATAGCCGTTTTTAAGGCCATCTTCGATGTTTATAGACCTGGGTGAAATTAATTATCGCAAGTCTTTACTGGGATATTACACCATACTTCATGAATATTTTTCCACAGTTCGTATATATTGCTACAGGAAACATTACGCTTTAGTCAATTACTATGTTAAGAAGACCAGTTCTCTTTCATAGTTAAAAAAAATATCATAATGAGAATAAATTTTATGATCGAAAATTAGTAATAATGTAACCAAAATGCAAAATAATGTTTCCACAGTTTTATCCTTTTCTTTGATTTATGTTTTTCTAGGCAAAACTGTTATTTTCAAGGAGAAACGGCATAATTGCGCTCTGAATTAGGTATATAATGAAAGCAACCTTGAAATCTATCTTTTACTACAGGTAAGAACAGTCGTTAGCACATTTAACACATAATAGGCAGCACAGGCAAATAGAGTAGGATGTGTGGCAAACATTCTGCCGTTCGCAAAAATAGTATGTACGATTTCCTTCAAGTACTTAGTTGCTAACAGACTATCAATCCTACAAGAACGCTATGATTAAGTTTTCTGTAATAATTTGCTACATTTTTATATGTTATCTAAACATCGTTTCTTGTTCCACAAGCGCCAGCAACAGGCTTCCGAGTAAACAAGAAAGGTAATGTTTTTATACTTCTCCCCGCAATTCAGCTTTATGCCTTGAATTATTTCAATTTTCTAAAATATAGAACGATTGTGGATGCTGCGCTAATAGATGACGTGAAATGGTTTTTTAAAGGAGTTGCTAAATTTGCCGAAACTCTTGAATACTTATTGCCAAGTGTCGTGGAAAGTAAAACATATAATCAGTAATATATTACTTTATCGTCTGAAAAATATACTTTATATTGTTTTGAAATTTTCAGAACATTTGCCGAAACAACCCGTTCAACACTTCTATTAGGTCTACGTCATTTGCTCGTGGGAATACGAGAGATATCGATCACATTTGCCGAAAATTTCAAAACTGAACATATCAAGCAATTACAGCAACTGTGAGTTACTACTAACTATAAGACCGAATTTTTTTTTTGTGCTGGTAGAATCGGTGAAGAGCCGCATTAAGTCGCTCATTCGTAAACAATGGAAAAGACGCATTAAACTGGTTAGCGAAACATTCCCAACTATTCTGCTATGTCTGTTTGTCCTTTTTTGAAGTCATACATTTCGTTTATTTATATCGGTTTGTATCCGAAGCTATGAAAATGCTATGAAATGCTTTCCTTCAGTTTGCAGAGTATGTGTTAAAAAAACTTAATCGCCACTCTATAAGGAACGTTTGTGTTGAAAGTGTAAACAAAACGACGCTTCATTAACATTTCAACGTTTAGGACGCTCACTGACTTATTCACCCAGTACTAAAAACATGATAAAACCGAACAGGCGTTCTATACCCGCAAAAAGAAAAGATGTATTTCTTGCGAAAGAAAAATTCTATAAGGAAAAGCCTGTACCAAGGATGGTTTGCAGAATTAATTTGCGGAGCTTGCATCTCCAAGACACTCACTAATGATGTCGATCAAATCGAAAGTTTATTTGAGTCCTATTACCATTTGACCTGTGCATTAATCTGAATTTTGATACAATTTGCCTTTGAAATTTCTCTACAAATTTATAATATCGCAGTATATATTTCCAGTTCTCTATCTTAAGGAAATTGTACAGCATTTTCTCTTCTAGCATATTTTGTGCTAACTCGAACAATCTATTAATTAAAAAGCGAAATTTATATATAATCAGACACGTGTCTATGTATATCAGAAAAAAGTAATAGGCAAAACGACACTAAACAGAAGACATGTAAGCGGATGGTTTTTCAAAACAATAGTATATGCTAAGGGAAGTTAAGAGTTAGTTATCGCGTCAGTATATAACGAAGGTGGAAATCAAACGCGATTTAAACCGGTGCATAAACGTATTGACTTAAAAGTAAGTAAGTTAAAGTTCGACATCTTATCAAAACAGTTTTGACTTTAATGGACACAATGTAATTTATCGATTATTGCCCACATTCCGTTTTTGAGAGATAACTTGTTCAATTATTTCTCCCGAAATAAAACATCGCCAGTAAAAACAATATCTCATACCTCGCTTTTTTCCTTTCTTTCTCTCAGAAAACATGCTACAGAACTCGTCAGAGGTACTTTGAACTCTATAAGGCTCTGGTTTAGTCATTTACGAATATTGATGGCCCATCTATTTCAATTATACAACCATTATATGCCTGAAGTATTGCTAGGCAAGTGTGTAAACCACTATCTGAGGACAGTATATCCGCATAACTATTTTTACGAATACCCTGTTCTTCTACTATTGGATATGTACAATAGCATTATTTCCCAAGAAAATGCTGAGCCGAAGGTTTCGCAATTAATCGATAATGCTGCCAATAACAATAACAAAGAACAAAACGATGGCGACGCTGATAAACAAGGTTATTTAGATGATTCTCCACATGGTACAAATGAAAAAAATTCAAATACTGAGAGCCTATTTAATCTAAGTACAGTTATAGACGTTGACAAGTATCTAATAATTGAGCGAGCAGCTGACAAACATTCTTTCAAAATTTGTTTAAAACTATATACCGTTGAAACTGTGTCGCGTACGCTGAAGAATTATTTTCTATACTAAATTGGGATTAAAGTTGAGCATTTTTATATAAATATTACTTATTCGGTGTTCTTTTTCAAATGGTGTAACCCCTTTGAAATAGAATAAAAAAAAAAATAAGACTTTTTGCAAAAATACTAACTGTCGGAAATTGCTTTATACATGACAAATAAAGATTTTTTCTAATCTATATGAGATTTGATCAAAAGATGAGAATTTTCCATTTTCCAGTAAAGTGTTTGCTTAATTTTGTATAGCATTTACATAACAATAAGCATATTAAAGTTTCAATTCCCGCGACAGTTGTCTCAATTGGAAGATAATTCTATAACATTATTTGCGAAAAAAATATATTTCTAACAAAACAAAGTATTTTATTGCAAAAAAAGATAATTATTATGATATAGTTACTTATACTTTAAATTATTATTGTTATTATAACATTTTTGAATTAAGGAAATAAATTCTTTGACTAATTAAAAACAAATTGAGCACCGTCGGGTCACCGACTCTTGGAAAAGAGATCTTAATTGTTTTATATTGCTCCAGCTAACAGTCGAGGGATTCCGCATAACTTTTAACACAGAGAGACTAGAAGCTACAACCAAGTTGTGAGTTTGTTTTTATATGCAAGGTTCACAGCTTGAGGATAGCTTGAGGGTGGGTACGGTTGTGAAAGGCAAAGCACTTTCGTGAACTATGTGGTTAAGCAAAACTGGTCCTGAGGCATTTATCACGGCATAGGTAGGCGGCACACCGTTAGATTTGGAGCCGCCTGTATAAGGATTAAGCCAACCGTCACATTCCAGTGTTTTAGATTTTGCTTCAACCACATTCCTAAAGACGTAATCTTAAGCATCCTTGTAAATAAAAAGCGATATGTCCATTAGAATAGCCGTTCAAAACCCACGGAGATTTAAGATCAAAATTGCTAAAAATTTTTTGAGGAAAGTTTAATTTCTTTGCGGCATACAAACAATGCGAGTGAAAAAAGTATTAAATAATAATTCATATCTAAACAAATAAGAAAGAAAAAAAACATGGACACAAAAAGCAAGGAGGCACCCCCAAAACAATCCAAGTAGCAAGTAAACCCATAAGCCATTTCAAATATGCAAGAGCTTGGCAACAGATAAAGTAATGAAATGAAATATTAAGGTTAAAAATTAGTACCACATAGGCAAATCGCGCGTATTAAGCCTAGTTGTTTTGATAAACTTTAAACAACTCGATATTGAAATTAAGCGATAAGCATCATTCAAATTTCTGCAAAAAACCCTAAATGGGTTATAAAGTTCGTAAGTATATTTACATTGACCCAGGTTAATGAAAATAAAGTGCCTAGAAGTGATTGAGTACATTAAAGCTTATCTCACCAAGTAATGTGGACGAATCGATAGTGCCATCAATTAACTTGACTAAGAAGGAGATACCGAGAAGAGTAACAGTGTTTCTCAAGAGAAGGATAACAGAAGCAACCGATTTTCATAAGGAGGCAAGGAGATAAGCGGTTCCCAAAGCATATTCCTAAGGGCAAACAGCAAGAATTGGTTTTGAACGGATTCAATTGAATCTACATAACATCTATAGGAAGGAGACGACAAAACAGAGGTATACTCAAGTATTGGTCGAACTGAGTACGCACAAGTATAGCTTATATAACCTCAATAATCTATTATGCAGATAAGAGCTTATCCGTTTCATTAAGTGCAATGGGACGCCAGGGGCCTGGAGTTTGAAAAAGTGGTTAACTAAGTCAAACGCTTTACTAAGATCATGACGACATCCGTGCAAGTGCCGCTAGAGACAGTACTGAAAAAGTAAACTCTAAGAGACTCGTGACAGTTGATCTTCCTTTTAGAAAGCCATGCTAGAATGGAGAAATGTAAGATTTGATAGCAAAAGCTAAATGCTGAGTAATAATTTGCTGAAACAATTTAGGTGAGAAACTTAACATGGCGATGTCTCTACAGTTCTCAACGTGATATCTGTTTCCACCTTTGTGAAACGGAATAAGGAAAGTACTCTTCCAACAGAAAAGGAACACACCTGATATCAACGACCGATTAAAAATCTTTGAAATGACATCATAAATCATACTAGTCAGCCCAATTAGAAGTGCAGTTGTATTGAAGTAAATTACGATCAAGTAATTCATTCCAGAACACAATAGCTCTATCAAATGTTGAAGTGGGGACCATACAGCCAGAACTAGCACTATAACATCAAGTGACTTGTGGCAAATTGAAGTCCCCTAATGCTATGAGGGCAGCGTGCTTCTTATCAACAGAGATATCCGCATTTGGGGGAATATAGGAGCGAGTTACGTATAACTGTTTATTGGCCATTTTCGCCCGAATGGCAATAAATTCAACGTCGGAAGAAGTAAGAAATTCAATTGAATAGAACGGAATTGCAGCAGATATGATATGGCAATTAAAATACCACCACCAGTATGATCCAATCGATCATTTCTGAAAATCTGCAAAGAATTGTGAAAAAGTTCTGACGAATGTAAATCTGGCTTAAAACCTTAAGAGAAATTTTGTAGATGCATGTAAAGTCGACTATGAATACACGTCTTCCGGTATGTTAAGCTTAGTTGAGAATTACTGCGTAAATTTACCTACCATTGGTAAACGCAGTTCTTTGGAAATCGTTTTAAGCTTAGAAAATGTGAATGAACGAAATATTTGTTGGCAGAAGACAAACGAAATGTTGCGAAACCCATCAGTTTAGAATATTATCACACTATCACACGTTTCTTCTTCAAAACAATAATTAAAATCGCTTTCTATGATCCATAAAAAATTTTTTTTCTTAGCAAATAATGATGATTTTAGAGACGAAGAACAATTTCTATGATTGTTTGCGCATTTTTATACTTTTTGATAAGCCGGCCAGACCTCACATTCACCTCGATGTCTGCTTGGAAGTGTTTTGAAAGTTTTTATTATTTAATATAAGCGATTGGGCATAAGGTATCGCCCTAGAAGCTGTTTGCCAGAACTCCTCCAACACAAAGCTTGAACCGTCGCGTAAACAATTTATCATAAATTTTTCCTTTGCCGCAAAAATACTTTTACGTTCCTTAGTTGGAATAGCATAGACTCAGACAATTTTGTATAGTATAATAGTAATTTGTATAGTATAATCACTCGGGTCTCTCAAAATGTATGCATTTCTATAGTCTAACTCGTTATAACCACCATCTTGATAGAAATACGTATTAGTCATAAAATCCCATCTGTCGGCTTAAGCTTTTTTTATTCTGAATTGTAATCCATCCTCAGATTAATGCGTAAATTTAATATAATCTTCATAAATTGCTCTATCCACTTGACGCAATGAGTTCCTGTTTTTTTGAATTATTTGAAGTTTACTGTAAAACTTTGACAAAATAATTTACTTTTTATTTATACATAGAATTTGATTTAAGGCACTTGATACTATTTTCAAGTAGAAATCACTTTTCAGTTAATACCTTGAATTATGCAACAAAGTAGATTTAAAGTAGAGTGCAACTGATATTAAAATGTTACAATGTTAGCTTAAACATGACATGACATGACTTTATCTCACAGTTGAACAACGATAAGAATATATTAAGATTTCATGCTGGAATTCATTCTAAATACGAAGAAAAAATGTTAAGCGTTTCGTTAAATTTTCTTTTTTTTCAGTTAAACCGTGCACGACTTTAAGCAAGTTTTTTCCCTTTTGTATTTTTGAAACCTTGTTTTATTTTACACTGATGAGATGAAAAAGTTCATACATTCTTTTTTTGTTTATGTGATTGTGTTCGCAAAGCTTTACCTTTCCGAACAACCGGCGTATCAGGTGTCCATTTATTTAAATTCCAATCAAAATGGACCTCCGGTGCTCGTATGTAATGGCGTGATAATACAGTGCCGACTCGTTTTAACGATAGCGTCTTGCATTCATTACCAACTTACAGCCGAGAGTGCGGCCGAACCGTTCCAATCCAATAAATTATTTATTATCGCCGGCACATCTAGCGACTTTGCCAGTGATCTTACAGTTCAAGTGCTTGATATAATCATAGCCAACTCATTCAATGTCACTACTAATGAGAATGATTTGGCTATTCTGCGTTTAAACAGCAATTTGCCTTTGGGCATACGTAACGACCTTAAGTGGGTCATTTTGGACGATATCGATAATGCTGATAGACCATGTTTAGCAAATTTTTACTTCAGAAATGTAAGTGGCAAAGAAAAATGTATGTATGGTAGTCTAAATATATTAGGTCTCCAAAGCGAGAGGAAATAAAAACATAACCATTCCCAATAGATAATAATAGAATAGAATAGAAGATAATAGACAACTTTACCGTCATTATCAGATTTTTTAGATTGCTTGCTTTCTCTAGAATTAATTGAGCTTAAATATTAGCGTTTTTTTTGTCGCATAGTTTTCATGCATATATCAAAATTGGGTTTGATGACGTAGTTGTGAAACCTTTGCTAAGTTAATGAAGTTCACGCTTTGGGGGGTCTGTTAATTCAGTTTTACTCGAATCATATTTCGAAACGTTCACCATATGCATATAAATCAATCGAAAGGCGGAACCAGTTTCCAGAATATCGTTTAATATTTTTGGAAGATTTGGAAACATTGAAAGCTTGTAAAGGGTAATTTTCTTAAAGTTCTCCTATGTAACAACTAATACGCTTAGTCTATTAACTAATGGTATGTACGGAAAAAAGTGCTAGTTCTAAAAAATAGTGTCCAGCTTGATGTGTTTAATTTGTAATATAAAGGTCTATTCTAATTCAAATTTTTTAAAATTTAATTTTCAGAAATTGACTAAAATTCCAATCCATACGCGAACGGAACAACTGCCGCTTTTACCTAATTCTGAGTGTCACAGTATCTCCCAATTTCCCTTGGCTCGAAGAAACGATATTTGCTCACTTTATATGTTGCCATGCGGTTTTCATTGCACAGTAAGTTTTCTTGGAAAAATATATAAATTTAACTCCTATCAAAATTTTCCGAGCCTCTCTTAAGCGATTTGCTGCGAAGGGGCTTCCCAAAGTTAAATCAACTGATGCATATTGTTAAACAGGTCTTATGAGCGCCAGATACAAACTCTTCATTATGTAGAAATTATCAAGGATCTTCGCTTCAAAATCGAAAGAACTTCTTACGCCATTTATTACTAACTAATTATGGAGATTAAAGCTAATTTGCTGATGCAATATGGCCAATGTTATGAGAATCAATTGTGCAGGCCTAATCAACAAAAGATTGTCTAGAGAATGACGCGTTCATTACTTGATCTTATATAGTAATTAGCAATCCTTCTTTTTTCGGGGATAAATATCCATTAATTGACTACTCATTATTATTATTATTGCTATTTATTTAGAACAAATAGATATTCTACAATTAACAGTAGATTGAATATTAGTGTTTATATAATAACGATATGTAGTTTTTATTTAAAAAAACTTTCCCAAGTGACTATATTTTTTATACTTTATAATGAATTAATGGATTAAAAAACGTTTAGACTTTCGACGATTTCGCCCGTCGTTATAATATCGATCGTGGTATAGGATTGTTATGTAAAAACCATTTAGTTGGTTTATTATCAACAATTTTGCCGATGCCCAATGCAAACAATTTCAATTGCTCGCAAAAGATCCTACAAAGCTATTACACCAATCTGGAATATCATTTAACATGGATCTATAATGTGATTCATACTGAGGAATTGCAAGTCTTGAAAGAGGGAACTTATACTGCTTCATCACCATATGACGGTAGGCTATATTAATCTCCTTTAAAGGCAAGGCACTAATAATATTTTATTTTCAACAACAGGATTAAGAGAGGAGTATCCCTTGCTATTGAATGACTCAATACAGATGTGCAATGGTGGGAATTCAGCAAAAGCAGCTTCACATGTTGAATGGCAATTCCCAATTTATGGAATTCTAGTTATTTTATATTGCGGAAATAATTAAAATATGTCAAGCCTTTCAGCTTTAACGCAATATTAACAACTTTAGATAAGGAAAGAATTTCTACCTAAATATCTATACGGATTAAATATAATGAAACAATATAAATAAAAAAATAGTCCACGGAGCCATGCTAACGAGGTGCACTTCGTAATCAGAGAGTTATGAGACTTTGCTTGGTAAATTAGAACCCTGTAAGCATCTAAGGTAAGGCCGTCTATCCACGAAAAATCTTTTCTTGAACCACTCCCTCGTCCTAAACATGAATATATTACATATATAAAATAATATTATAAGACGAACATCGTAAAGAAAATTCAATCCTTCGCCGCAGATTCTTTAAACTTATCTACATCCACTGCAAAAATAACCTTAATTTTAGGTGGTTGCGTTCATTTTGATAGGCAACTTCTACATGCAAAAATTATAAAGAAATAGAAAGTGCGAGCGTACATAAGGGTTAAATACGATTATTTTGACCTTCCTGTATATAAAACACCAGTTTTCCATTTAATATTATTGATTTGTTGAGCGTATGCGGACGCTAATCATAGAACGCTCAAAGTTACATTTTCGACAACATTGCTTTTGTTGTTTGATTCGAAGAAGTCTGCTGATGTAGCCTACCCAACACTTTCAGAAGTTTATGGTGATGATGTTACACCATGTCTCAACTGTCAGTTTTGATTTCAACGTTTTAAAAGTGGTGATTTTGATGTCAGTGGCGAAAACAGGCCTGGAGGACCAAAAAAGCTCCAAAACAGTGAATTGCAAGACTTATTGGACGAAAACCCTGATAAAAGTCTTAATAGACCTTCGAACAGCTTTCCAAATTATGAATTCATTATTTCTAGACTTAAACGATGCGATAGGGAAGATCCAAAAGCAGGAAAAATGGTTAGTGGCTCGCACATTAACTGAATATGCGATTTTGACTGAACGTTGCAAGAGTTGTTAACAATGCACTTTTGCAACGATTCGGAGCTTCTGCTGCATCTGGCATGCTCACCAGACAAGGCGCCTTCTGATTCGCAATTGTTCATATTGATGGAGCACGGCTTCCGTTACTATCTTCTTCTTCATTATTTAATTAGGAAATTCTACTTGCTCGCAAGCATATCAAGTTATGAAAAATTAATGTGCACTCCGCTTGCCAAACTTTTTATTTGTTATCTATATTTCCTAAAGAATCACAGTATTTTTGATTTCGCTTTCCTTTTTCGTGAAAGAGGTTACTTTAGATATTTTAAGGTTTGTAATGCGTACTAATGGATTTGAACGGACTTGAATAGAGAAATATTTGTATTTACGATTAGTAAGCCAGGTCTCAAGTTCTTATTTTTGTTTTCAGAACTTTTCGCTAAAAAAACTTTGAGGTCAATTCTGAAAATCAGCTTAGTCTGGCAAACGCTTCGCTCATATTTACATATTATGAACTTTACGTGTATTTTTACCACAAAGCAGATTCAAATGCATTATATAGACGCGCTGCCCAGATAGGGTGAAGCCTACCTGACAACCATTCTATTGTTTTGATCAAGCAACTCTTTTTTAATGCCAATAAGGATCGTTCTAAATCTTCAACTCGCAGCAGAAATCTGTCTTTTCATGGTTTTGCCACAAGAAATTAAAAGCCTATTGTCAGCTTGGTGTAGAAGAGTAAAAAAAACTGAATGGAGTAGTAAATCTAGATACGAGTTTTATGTTTCACGACTATACCGAAAACTATTGCTAAGCCTTATAATAACACGGCATAAAATAGGGAGTTACACTGATGTGTTTTGGCCCAACCATGACGTCCATTGAAATTGTTCGGATCTGATCACTTTTTCAAATGCCCCCTATATAACGCCTTATTTCGGACAGTCTTTATATATAAGGCATTATTATGATTTGCAGATTTTCACGAAAAAATCGCTAAGTGATAGTATTTCGATACTTTAAGTTGGTGTGACAAATTTGTAATCAAACTGGTCAGTTTTTTGAATTTCCTCTCTTATAACCCTATCTACGAGGGCTGAATCTTTCTACACTAAAAAGGCTACATTTTAATAATTTCTTGATGAAAGTTCGTCCATAGTAAACCGAATTTCGATTAGATGGATTTTAGGCCCCACGATATATAGTAGATCTCATGAAAAGCAAGATTTTCTGTCGCGGCAGGGTCTAATTTCTAGTTTGCAGTATATCTTTGTGTTTTATGACGAAAGCAAAGACGAAAGACAATTTTTGTCAAATAAATTATATTTTCTAAATTTGGACTGTATTAGTTGACGTATGGAGCATCCGCCACTATGAAGGATTTCATGGAAAGAACGCTTTTACGTAAGAAATATGATTATAATCTTTGGTGTATTATCACAAAAATGAGTGAATGACAATGATAAAGGGCATTTAAAGACGGCGTTGCCCGACTAGGATGTGTCTACAAGCTTTTTTCTAATATTTCATAGTGTACAGGTATCTCCTGCTTAACACGGTTAATTCGTATCGTGTTGTAACGAACCCGTGTTACACGAAGCGTTTCTACTTTTTTATTTAACACTAGATTTTTCGACGTTCTGTATGTATCTATTTTAGCGAACCTCTTCAATTTGATGGGTAAGTTTTGTGGGCCATCATAGTCGCAAAAATAATTATAGGAAGCTGGAATTTCGTGCAAATATTTCCTAGTCAATTAGGAATGTTTGGTTAAAAAATAGGGGTAATCCGGTCCAATATGTACGAAAAACTAAAGCAACCTCGAAAAACATCGACCATTTTTTTCTATTTTCCGCTACAACTTTCGATCCCGTGAAGATATCTTCGAACGCCTATGACCCGTAGGTTCATTAAAATCACCTTCATGTTAAGTCCGAAAGTAGTTCCAATCGGTTTACTGAGACGTACACAATTAATGATAAAAGATCATCTAATATGATTTAGAGTAAATGGAAATGGATATAATCTAAATAAAAAAAATATACATCGTGTTGTATCGAAACTTTATTCGTCTTGTATCAAAGCCGTGTTATAACATGCCTCAAGATAACGTAAATTAATGCAGCGTTTACCGTGTTGTGTCGATCCATATTTCATTATGAAAATGCGTTTTCATAGAAAAAAAAAAGCAAAAACATAATTCAAATAATATGATGACGATCATCAAATTAATTTTCATCAAAAAATCACAGCTAATTTATTCATTCTTCTCAACGTTGGCTGAAACTGTTCGTATTAAGGGTAAAATAAAAATGAAAGCAAAAACCAATAGAAAAGCGCACATTTGATTTCTCGGAATCGTGTTGTATCGAAACCGTGCTTTACTAGTACCGTGTTAACAGGGGAACGCCTGTGTACAGAATAGAAACTATGCACGGAATTCTAAACCAACACATTTTGCAATTAAATTGAATTTGTTCCAGTGCAACATTACGCTTCAATAACTTGACATAAAAACATACAAAAAGACTTAATAATGAGAAGACAGAAAAAAAAATTCCTGCATGCATACGTTTGAAAGCTCACACCATTTCTCTTCTCTGTCGTTCTCTTCATTGGGCTGTATAATAAAATTTTATTTTGTTAGTTCTTCTATCGTTTTCATTAAATGAACAGAATATTTATAATGCATCGATAAGTCTTACACTCAGAAATTCTGAATAGCACTGTAGTGACTAAGCAATTGGAATTTTTGAGCTAAGTCATAGCACTTTTAAAAGTTTACTTTGACATTTTCCAAAAATTTTTCAATAACAAGATCAAAGCATTGTGCTTGTTGTTTACAGCTTCCTGAACTAAAGTAAGCTTTTGCCTTCTTATTTATATAGATTTATTGCTATTGCAAATCTTATCAGCTTGAATCAATTGCCATTTTCCATTAAGTTGAAAAAACCTAAACCCAAATAGTTTTAATATTTTAAATAAAAAGTCAATTAATTTTATAATTTTTTTCTTTACTTTTGTTTTGGTTTTTTGCACAGCCTACTACCTTAAGCATTTCGAAATAAATGAAAATGAACGTTGAAATATGTAATAACAATAACAAAAACAATACAAAAATAAGCTAAAACATTACGATAAAAGTTGTGTTTGGCTTAAGTCGAATTTGCTTAAGACCCGTTGCTAGCACTACGGTCAATAATTCTCGGGACTTATAATAGACATATGTTCCAACAAAAAATTCCATATTATTTCTACATACCAACCAAGCGCAAACCTTCAAACGACACCTGTGAAACGTTCATGTTATTACAATCACTTGTTTGCAAATTGCGCTGGTTTTTGTCATCTCCAAAAGACTGCAAGGATATGAATGCCCTTATTGATTAGACAATGTTCTGTGACGGGGAGAAATACAGTTCAAATTTAACATTGGTTTACAAAATATTGTGTACTTTTCGCCGTCGGATCCAAATACTTGCCGGTAGTTTACGAATTTCAAATGATGACGACGCTGTTGGTGACATGAAATGACATGGTTACAACAGACCACACAGCAAAACTTCTGAAAATGATTGTCGACATTTTGAGAATGAAGTTGTAAGTTAAGCAGGTTTCCAAATGGGTACAGCGTTTGCTTAGCAGAACACAAAAGCACAATATTCTAATTCGATATCTGCAACGACCTATCTTACATATCTTGTAAGTTCACTACTTTAAATAGTACTTTTGAACGATTGGGTAGCACTTTCTGGATAATTGCGGGGTTCAAACATATATTATACATGTGCCGTCTTATGTAACTATTTTCTTTTTTGCTTACTAGTCGAAACGGCTCTATACATTAACTAGCCTGATTTTCGAACTTGCCTTGAAAAAGTTTAGGAAAATTTCAAAACTCATTTTACAGCAATAAAAAAAGTTTAATAGTTTTGAAGGACAAAAATTATGAATTCTTTGGAAAGTCAAAATTCCAAATTAAACAAAAGGAATTTACTTTTCACGACGATGATGGTAAAAATAAATTTGAGTTCGTGTACGCCTATTGAAGAGGTTATGGATTTAATCCTGATTTCAATGAAAGGATATGTCGCAGACAAATGTGTCTAAATAAAGTCTGCTAATATAAGATCACGATTATTTTTACGTATGGATAAACATGAGGCAAACATGCTTAAATAAATTGGTTTTTTTTCACGTTGATCACATCATATCTCTATGCGTCGCAACATTTGACAAATCTAACACACCACCTGCCAATAATGTGAAACAAAAAAAAAACTAACAATAAGGTGTGTAAATAGTGTACGTGAGAGCCCACATAGCTTGGCCGAATGGTGCTGGTGTAGTTCGTCTCAGCATTTATCAGCTTTCGAGTAAATTATTCATACGCTGATGTTTGCTAAATTTCAGTTCTAGTCTAGGGCTCGGTGAGCGAGTTTCTTTTTGAAAGATTCTTTCTGTGTATAACACAAGAAAAATAAATAATAAAATAAAAGAAAAAACAATTTAAAGCAATTGATCGTAAGACGGGGCGCTAAATATATACACATGTACGGGAACAAGTGAAATTTTTTAAATATCGCAACAGTACGATTACGTGTAGTGAAGTGTTGATGCATACGTGCAATGTGTATGGATATGTAAAAATGTGAGTGTAAATTTTTTTGTGGCCACAGCGCTGATGTCAA
Source organism: Glossina fuscipes (assembly GCF_014805625.2). NCBI lineage: Eukaryota > Metazoa > Arthropoda > Insecta > Diptera > Glossinidae > Glossina > Glossina fuscipes. Next base: position 8,921,036 of record NW_023998464.1, on the reverse strand, counting down.
CCAATAAAATACATATGTATATCCATGTATATAGATGTATGCATTTCTTCATACACAAATACCTACCGAATTGGCAACACACACACATATACGTACATATGTAAAATGAGATATCGTGTGAAGGAGAATTTCAAATACCTACTACCATTTAAGTGTTCAATAGACGTTAGTTGAAACCGCTACATATTTCATTTCCTAAAAAGTAGGGCCGCACCGACATAAAAATGTGGTAAAAACGTACAATGAAATGTTTATGCCTATGGAGACTGCAAAGCGGTCTTGCAGTAGCGAAAGATTGATCTGAAAAAATTAGAGGATATTCACTTACTATTGATCCTAAATATCTATTATATGCACACTTACTTAGCGAAATTGTACAAACTATTCTTCACGGTTGTGTTTTCACTCTCCATCTAATAAACGAAATATCGTACGTTGCATAATATGTGAAATTTGTAATAGATCATGACATGTGCTTAGGATATCAAAGGAAATAAAACGTAAATTTTCGATCAATGTTGTCTTTTCTTTTGTAATAGTTAAAAACTGCTCCAGACGTTTAACAATTTTGGCCTGTGCGTAGAAAACATTACCCTAAGCAAAAGTATGGGTCGGCAATAACTTCGAAATTTGGCTGAGTTGCACCAAATGTTTGCAAACGTCTACAGGCCAATCAATAAATATCAAAGCCTAGATTCTTAACCATAATCTATTCTGAGGCGTACTGCAGTTGAAGTGGTGTCATTGTGCCCTGGGAAAAACTTTTAATTGAAATATTGCCAAGTTTCCAAATTTTTTTTATCCTTCACTATGTGCGCTAAGTTTTTACGGACCAACATAGTATTATGGCATGATCCGTTGAGAATCAGTTTTCGAATCAATCTGTCCAACGACTGTCCATCTTTTTCGTGTTCAACTTACAACAATTTTCGAGTTATTTTAAACATAAGTTAATATATTGATATGTTTCGACCCATGGTCAACCCAAGCTCGCACACGGAAGTCAACATTGTGGGCTTCTATACGTTTTTATGAATCAATTGACTTATGTCTTTTTAGGAGATATCTCAAACAAGCAAATCGTAAGAACTTTGGCTGTCCAATCGACTTGAAATTTCATCGAAAGTGTGCGTTTCTCCCCGTCTGCTTTCTCCAAATGCAGCCATAGGCATTTTTTTCTTGAAATGCAGGATATAGCTCTACAATTAACTCAATTTGCCTTTGTGTTTCGTACATCGTTTTTATAAACACTATTTCCGAGTCAAGCTTGCATACTGCTTAGGGTTGCAAACAATGTAACGAAATTGACTGTCTCTTCGATAATAATAATGAAAAAGAAACGAAGCAGTTTTTCTAAACATTCCATCAATAAATCATTGCTTTCGGCACTGTCGTCTATGTATGCGCATAAATATCTTAAAATACACTCCTTGCATTTTCATAAGAGAAAACGAATTTATGTCAATGGAAACATTCTTTTACAATTTTACGACATCTGCCTAAAATACACAATGAGTCGGAAATAAAACTAAAAAAAACTGGCTTACCAAAAGCTTATAGCGCGTACATTGCGGGGACTCCTTAAAATGTGTAAATTACTTATCAATAAAAGTCGCAGAGCCACTTCAAAAACGTCTCTCTCTTGATTGAAATCAAAATTACGATCACGAAAATTTGTCTAGAAAATACGAATTTAGTCTTGAATTCTTCCAATTTTTCGGCCTCAAGATAAGATAAAATAAAAAATCATTTGTTGTGGAACGGGGGTTCGTCTGCTGTTTGTCAAACTGTGAAAATTGAGAGTCTACTTTTTAGTGTTTTCTTTCTATTTATTTTGTACACTGTAGTTTGCATAAGGTATGCATACCGTTTAGTTCATCATGTGTGTTAGCTTGCCTGTTTGTCGTATGCGCCCATCGCGGAAATGCCCTTTAAATAAACTCTTAGGGGATACGAAGTTCTCTGTTTACCAAGAACGCGGCTATAGAATCAAAAGCTCATGTAAAACAAAAGATTTATTCAGAAATTCAGGATTTTCGTATTTTACACAATTGAAAAAGAAAGACTCGAATATTAGAGCTCTGCCTGTCGTGTTGTCCCCATATAAAGGTTAAATGAACAGCGCGTGCGCAGCAAGCTTCGTGAATCAAAAAGCTGTTTTCCCAAACTCGTGTGTTTATCCCATTTACGTTTCAATGCCGAAGTATTTGTCATTCGACCAAGAAATATCAAAGTGGATGCCCAAATTGCTGCCTGATGAATGAAATAATAAAAGTGCGTTTACGTTGCTCAGTCGATTGATGGGAGGAGACTCATGTTGTGATTAATTGGACAATCCATTGATTGCCGTTAAGTGTTGCCCCCTTCGTTTTTGAAAAAAAGATGAGATCGTGCATATCGACAAGAGAAAGGCACCGCTTTCCAATGGATTCTTAAAGAATGGAATCACTTGTCATTCACCCGATATTGCATAAACCCATATGAATTTTGTGTTTGAGGTAAAATCATGCGTTTTAATCTAGCAAATTCACAAAATACTGGTACATTAGCTTGAAAAAGTGTGCGAATACAAATTTTTTCTCTCCGTGTCTTAATTATATTTTTTCCAATATTTCTGTGCAAGTAGGCTTTACGGTTACATTTGCTGCTATATTTCGCGCTACCTGGGTTACTTCTCTTCGTGGACATTGTATTCAATGTAATATGTGGCGCGATGTGTGTGGTTATAATATCTTGCCGAAAAGTGTATCCTTCATATAACGTATTACGTATTACCGTGATTTGCTGTCATCGGTTAATTTGCACATATATTACACACGGAATCGGCCTTTGCAAAGCCGCACAACACATATACGCCTAATTTCGTCTCTCCAAACATATCTCTACGTGCGTAATTTGATCTGCCGAAATGTATGGCATTTCGTGAACATCAAAACCCTAGTCTATATAGGATATAATCCTGATAAAAGACATCTGCTTTGCTTTGAATAATCGAAAAAATAAAGATTGAATGTTAATGTGTGACAATTTTCATCGAAAACGCGCGATAAACAATCTAAGTTTTTCATATTTCTCACGCTACAAATTCCATTTCGAGGAAACTGTTTTGGATCTATTGAAAATGTAAAAAAAACGTTGAAGCAGTTGGACACTCTACCTTAATGCGACTATGGAAAAATATCGAGGCCTAGGTCAAAGAATAGAGTGGTAGTACTGACAGCAAATAAACCTACTTTGAAGCCGACAAAACGAGGTTTGGCAAATAAAGTATATTTCGTCACCATCTTGAAATGTCGTTTGCATCGCATCTTTATAGCGAACATATTTGTCCCACTTTTAAAATGTACTATAATATCCAACAGATCCACCACAAAAAGTCCACTCAAACTCGAAAGTGATTTCATTACATGTCTCGTTTTCTTTTCACTCCGTTTACTGTGCAATCTCTTTCTATCTCTGTACTTTATTTTCTTCATTCTTCTCTTATCAGCTCGCTCAAAATAAGTGAAATAAGTTTTTATTAATTAATTTAACAACAGTAAATACAAATACGTAAACAAATGAAAAACCGAAAACGTACATATGAGCAAAAATTGCTGACGATACGACTTTCATTTAAGCAATTAATTTATTACAGTGTGTTTGCATTCCTTATAAAATATCAAATCATCGAAAAAATAAAAATAAAGGTATTTATTATAACATGAAATGTTGTGAGCGAAAATATATTTTTAAATGTTTAATCATTACAACAATAGCAACAATAATGCGTAAAATGTTTTTCAAATACTTAAATAACTCCCCTCTCCCCACGTGACATGAACTAATAGTCGCCAAGCAACTTGTGCTGTTTAGACTGCCAACGACTGCAATATGTTTTCAAATATTTGCGCATTTCATGTCCACATACATACACAGATAAGTTTTATTATGTACATTTATTCATATTGAATTACATCTACTCATACTCCCCATGGCACGGGTTTAAATAATCGTCGTTAAAGCCATGTTTAGAGTTTAAGCATATAAAATGATTTGAAAAGTTGATCAATTGCCTCTAAGATATTAGCTGCCAGTTGAAAGACCTAACAAAGAGGTGATAATGAATAATTATTGATCGAATATATAGTATGCGTAAATTTATGAATAACTTTATTAAAGCAAAGATTAGAAGCCTGACAGAAAAGACACTCAAATCGATTTAAAAAAAAAACAAGTGTGAAAGCTATATTCGGTCGGGCCGAATCTCGCATGCCCACCACTATGCTTTTTCGAATCTAGTCTCCAATTTCTTTTATTTGATACCCATATCACTAGTATTATTAAAAAAAATTAATCAGGGTATCTACCATATTCGTTTTAGAATCAATCCACGTTTAGGCAGATAAGATATAGTCATTTGATGAATGCGCAGAGTAATTTTAAACATTCTGTTCTGTTTGCGTTATCATAAGCCTCATTCATGAAACCTCAAAAAGGTAAAAAAAATAAAATTTAATCACTTGCAACTTTGTGTGGGCATGACAGATTTTTTCCATTTTTTTCCATAAAGAGTAGAGTGTCTCGCGAAATAAATGTGGTAAATTTTAGCCAACCAGCAAATTTTTGTTAAGAAAACCAGAGTTGCGTTCAGGTTATGCTTCACTGCAAGCTTCTGCTCTGACCAATATACCGACATGAAAAATCGGCTGGTTGTCGAACTGATAGTTTGACAAACCAGTTGATTGAGAAAACATGATATCGATTAAATGACAAGGCGGCAGGGTGGCATAACGCCACATCGACTGAACGAAAAACCGTTAAAAAATTCGTCGAACTGACAAATCCGTGGGACAACATATAGCAAAAATACTCCACAATTACGCTATTAGAGCTCCTTACAAAATTAAAATTCCTGACCCCTTTTTATAGCGACCACTGTAAGATGAGGATATACTCATTTCGTTTTTTTTCATAATGCTACATGCTGTTACATACAGCCAAAAGGAAGCTTCAGAGACCCTATTCTTGATTTGGCCATGTCTGTCCGTCTGCGTGTCCTTGTAGTGTGCGTTGCTGACACTTTCTTCGCAAAAATGAAGATATAAACTTCAAATTTGGTAAAAACACTTACAGTTTCTGCACGCAGGTTGGTATCGAAACTGGGTCACATTGGTCAAAGCAGAAGCGCGCAGTGAAGCGTATACTGAACGCAACTAAGCCATTTTAGCTCCTTATTCGAAAATTATTAAAGTTGGAAGGTTGAAACATTCCAAATTTACTTTTCGAGATACATTACTCTTTAGGTGGCAAAATGGAACCAATCGGTCGTATCCACACAAAGTTACGTGTAATTAAATTTAATTTTTTTCACTTTTTTGAAGTTTAATGCTCATTTACCAAAAGACAAAAAAAGACAAAGCAATTAAAAACAATTTTGTACACTCTTCAAATGAAGACATCTTATCTGCTTGAAAAATGGGTTAATTTTAAAATGTCTTCCATCACCGCGATTAATTTTGTCTTAATAATACCAGGGATATGGGTATCATATAAAAGAACTGGGAGAGTAGAATGCGAAGAGCTTAGTGGTGGGTATGCGAGATTCGTCCTTCGCCGAATATAATTTTCTCGCTTGTTTTACGTAATAGCCTTAAAGAGAGCTGAATGTTTTCCTTTGTAAACAAGTATGAAGACTTTTTCTCGGAATTTTTGTAAAGTGTAAATCTGCGTGTCTCTTTTTTATTCGTATTTCTATTTTCTGTGATATTTTCTCATGCACATCGCTTTCAACTTCAATTTCACTTTTTTAATAAAAAAAAAAAAAAATTTATTTTTGACCAACAACAGAACTAAGTCACTCAGTCACAGAAACCCATTTTACAAGTCAATTGTGAAAACTAGCGCATTTTATTTCGTATGTTTTTGCCATACCTCCTTTTGAATTGTAAACAATTTCGTAAATTTCTTCCATACCTCCTTTTGAATTCATATGTTTTTCGTATAGTTCTTCCTTACCTCCTTTTGAATTGTAAACAATTTCGTATGTTTCTTCCATACCTCCATTTAAATTGTAAACAATTTCGTATGTTTTCTCCATATCTCCTTTTGAATTATAAACAATTTCGTATATTTCTTCCACATTCAATTGCGACGTTATATGTTTTTACTTTATTTAGCTTTATCTTCAACTATCTTAATCGTATACAGAAAATGTGACTACTCTGGATATGTGTTCTACGAACATACGAATTTTACAACAAAACAAAGTAGTCAATGAAAACTATCGGAACCGCAAAGGCTCCACTTTGACTGATAGTAAAGTCCTGCAAATGTAATAAAATTTGAAAGCATAGGCACATTATTCTTTGTAATATGCGGACTTGATTATTTTTAACTAAAAGCGAACTTTCATGCTAAATTTAGTGACTTTTAAACATAATCGGACAAGATTAAAAAGAGCAAAACCATGCTTAATCCAAAAAATTTTGAACGATGATGTCGAAAACAAAGTTTCGAATAAACAAGCACATGGATAGACGATAATTAACTAGTATGCATGTTCGAAAACATTATCTTTCAGGTATGTAGCACTTATTGGCATATATACCTACATCAATCAATATTTTAATATTTTTTCAATAATGGCGACAAGAATTTCCCTACAATTCCCGACTATTTCTGTTTCATTTTATGCTAAATGTAATAGATTCCATTATTTGCCTGTCAGTCTAAGTTGAAATGTAATCGCTCCGGCGTTGATATGTATTGATAGACGAATTAAAATCTTTATGCGAGGTTGTGTGGGTTAAAGATCAATGACGTTACTTTATCTGTAAGCAAATAGATGCAATTGAATTTACTTAAAAGCAAATACAATTGTTTTAGTTGTTCTCCAACATTTAATTGAAAATTGTAGAAAACAATCAATTAAAGAAAATAAGAAAATTATGTAATATTCATTTAAATGCAGACAGTTACAGAATGCATGTAGCTACTTACCGTGCATACATCAATTGCATGTGGTTTTTGATATATTATTTTTTCATTTTCCCATTAACATTCAAATGTATACACGATATATTACATAAATGCAATTTTGATTAAGATGACATTTTGAAATTGAATCTATATGGCCATCCATCTATTCAGATAACTTTGGGGTCGTAAACTCAAAGTAAAAATACCACTTATCCTTAGCTTTAGTTCAGTTTCATCGGACCGGATCGTACACAAAGATGAAAACGATTGGCCCATGGAATGGGTAAAAAGCTAATATACTTTTCAAGAAACGTGAAAATACCAAATTTTGAAAATATGACACTTAATCTAAAATAGTAATTTCTCTCGATTGAAATTCGCAAGAAGAAGAAGTGATAAGTCCCGGATTGTCCCTTTGTAAGATGTAAAATTGAATTTTGCAAACACAACGTCTTTCTTGTTGATGTGTTCTAAGAAGCAATCTTACAAATTGGTTCCATCCCATTCAAATTTTCCACATTCGTTTAATGTGCAAAAACCATTTTTTGCCCACTCTCGTCGAGGATCATTATTTATAAGAAAACAACGCAGCTAATAAATCTTCTTCAAGCAAAGTCAAGTGTTCATATCACTACCTAATATTTACGCATGCACTGTATACGTATAAATGGGTACATATATTTATATTCGATTGCATTCTTTTGTTTTAAAATATTACTTATAAACTAATTTCTCAAACCATAAATATCAACATTTGTAGATACAAACAATTAGCATCAATTGAAATGTATTTGAAGCATTTATCACTTCCGAATTATTTTCAACCAACTCTCTAATTAATTTGTTGTCTTTTCGAACCGCGCTAAGTATGTTACGTGATAGACTTAATAAATGCTTTACTAAAGTATTAAAAAACTTTGCGGTTGAAAGTGTTTTCGTAATAAATAAAATAAACGGGTAAGTAAAATGAGAATAAATTATGCGAGTTAAGGGTAATTACAGCTATTAAATGAACTAAGTCCGACCAAAAAAAAGTCTTGAATAATTGCCACTTAAGAGCAATATCTTATGAAATACGTTTCTAAGGAAATCAACATAAGATTAGCAGTACATCACATGTAAAATTCAAAATACCATTCTTATAATTTCGAATCATTGCTTTTCCTTCTTAAAAGGCCAATAACAGTTAAAATAACAATAATAACAACCGAAAAAAGAGGAAAAAAATAGATGTGTCTTAAACCGTAACAAAATAGGAACAATTTCTTTTTTTAACTAATTACGTCTATGTATGTAGACGTCCTATAAACTTTCTCGACTAAAATAGAAATTAATAAGTAAGAAAGTTATATTCGGCCAGGGCCAAATCTCGCAGACCCACCACTAAGCTCTTCGCATTCTACTCTCCAAGTTCTTTTATTTGATACCCATATCACTAGTATTATTAAAAAAAATTAATCAGGGTACCTACCATATTCGTTTTAGAATCAATCTACGTTTAGGCAGGTAAGATATAGTCATTTGATGAATGTGCAAAGTAGTTTCAAACATTCTGTCCCGTTTGCGTTACCATCAATTGGTATGAAACACCAAAAAAGTAAAAAAAAATAAAATTTAATCACTTGCAACTTTGTGTGGGCATGGTCGATTTTTTCCATTTTTGTTCATAAAAAGTAGAATGTCTCGCGAAATAAATATGGAAAATTTTTGCCTTCTAACTTTTATAATTTCTGCATAACGAGTGGCGTTCACTTTATGTTCCATTCCAACTCAACCCAATGTTTCTAAAAAATTTGAAGTCGATACCTTCATTTTTGCGACCAGGAGAGTGCCAACAACAAGCACCACGCAGACGGACAGACTTAGCAAAATAAACTCAGAAGTTCACGCTGATCAAGAATATATACACTTTATAGTGTCTCCGAAACTTGCTTCTGGCTGTTACATGCTTTATAAAAAAAAACAAAATGAGTATACCACCATCTTACAGCGATAGAATAATAAGTAAAAACAATATAGGGCGTTACGGCCTACCGTTATATACCAGCCACCATTTCGCTTAAAATAGCTATTCATATAATCAATTTTTAAAATGATGCGTTGTATGGCAAGTGGTCGAAAAACAAGTCCGATCGAAACCATTTTCACTATCGTAATACCGTGTTTGGGCAAAACACATTTGTGTCCCAAATATCACCAAAATATTTGAAAAGTTGCGAGTAGCATATTGAGCATAAGAACACCACACGGAGACATGTACAACACTTAAATCGATGCAAACAGTGATTCTAAATTGAAGGTGTGTCTATCTCAATTATCTCTGAACGCACAAGCTACCTCATATGCCCTTGTAGCACAAGTGGTGCAGAATGCAAAAACTGCTTAATTCTGTTGAACACGAATTTGCTTGTCATAGAAGTAATAAAACAGTATAAACATTTCCGTTATCATACCCGTCGGTATCTCAAAATTAATCGGGCGATTAATGAGAATTAAAAAAAAAATGTAGAAACTCAGCAATAATGTAAGTGCTTTACCACAAATGTATTAGAAGACTTTCTAAACAAAGCTGATTACTTAAGGCAAGAGGGTTGAATTGTGACCTTTCGGGGGAAAACCTAAGCAAGCATATTTGAGCGCGGAGCACAGTCAGATGATATGAAGAATTTCGAGTTGATGTAAATAAGTTCCCTTAACTCTGTCACTAATTTTCGTATACTATTATATTCTGCATACTCGCTATATTGCTCGTCTAATTTAACACGTGTGAACAAAGCCTTTAGTTACAATTTCACATTACTGTTAGTTTTTCAGAATTATATAAAAAGGCATAAGCATAAATATATTTAATGCAAAATGGGCAGCTTAAACGGTGACGTAGTTGTCATGCGTAATGGACGTTCAACTAGTCACATATCGGTCTATAACTATCCAGAGCATTTAAATCCTTTTTACGAAGAGGATCAACACAAGCGCCTTCGATTCTGGAAAATCAACAAGAGCAACAATAATAGGGAAAGACGTAGCAGTCTTTCCATTGCTAATCTAAAAGAAATGTGGTAAGTAAAAGATAGACCATTAGTTTTTTTTTGCTATGTTTCACATATAGAAGAACTTAAGTTATGCACTAAATATATAATATTAAAGAGACCAAAGGCACAACTCACTACGAAACTATGCTAGTACCATCCACTTTTATAGAGCGAAATTCATGCGAAATGAATACCGATGTCGAAAGCTCTCAGCTAGCGGATTAGTTTAGAAACGTTCTTCACTATATTACAACCAGGTCAACATAGATCATTTTCATTGATTGCCGAGTTATGTGAAATCAATATCCCGTTTCCAGTTTATTTGCCAGTGGGGTCATTATTCTCCCGTTCCTTAAATCATATTTGAAAGTTAAGAGGTTTCATACTCCACAGGAACAGATTTTAGAGGTTGGTCACTGCTATGTTAGCTACCAAGTCGTTCTGTAGGCGTTAATTCTTAAACGATGTTAAACTTGTACGGTCTGAAAATTCCCTTCGTTAAATTATTATAATATGCCTATTCTTTTGTAGGATTTCTCCCGAAAAAAAGAGATCATAGCAAGCGACATAGTTACGTTCGCCTTCGAGCCAAATGCGTAATTTTAGATCAATATTTGCCATAAATTTTGTTTTCACAGTGTAAATGGATCATGGAGATATGTTTTTACTGCTGTTTTAGACGGCTTTCGGTATCTGTCAAATTTCACTTCAATATTTACTATGAGTAATTGTCGGGTGGTCGCGCTCGCTGTATGTTTAGGTCTATGGCCATCAGACAGACGAACGAACAGTCGGAAATGATTAAACCAATACCGAATCTTTATCTATAACATTAACACTGTCTTAGCTAAACAGTATTATTTAATGTGGTATCTTGTAGTATTGAACCCATAGTTTAACCAATTCGAGTGTCCTTTAAAAAGTTCATTAAAAAAGCACTAAAGGAGAAAAAATGCCTTTAACGGTCTTAACTAAAAGTTATAATATGTTAAATGGCTTATGCAGTGCATCTTGATTATATTTAAAGGGCTTTCAAATCGTTCCGCTCGAAAAAAAGATCATCTATGTTAGGTATTAATAAGACATCAGAGAGTCCGCCAGCAATGCGACGAGGACTTCAAGGGAATAACAACTGGAATACGTTAGATCATCGCGTGCGTCACAGCACCAATGCATCGCCGTTATATAGTGATAGCCTTCAGCGTGACAACGTTTACCGAAGTTCCTTACAAAACATACCCGCGGGGAATGTGAACGTAAATATTCTCTTCCCTATCCATTATCTATCACTAATAACTAACGTTTTTTTTCATGTAGGATCGTATTGGCTTTAATCGTAATGATAATTATCGTAGCACAATACAATTTTCTGGCTCAAGTCATCGTTATCCAGAACAAAATTTGCAAATACAGCAAAAGCACAGAAGGTACGTTTATCGTGGTTCTTTAACGCCACAACCACTACGTAGTATAGATACGATGAATGCAGATTCATATGAATATATCAACATTAATCTAACGAGGGGGTGAGTAAGCATTACCTTACAACCATGTAATTGATAGAAGTTTTTCGTGCGTCCGTCCAATGCATATCAAAAAGAATGCCTTTTGTAAGTGATGTTTGTGAATCAAACCGCATGTAATATGGTACATGTATGTCTATTTGTGTATGTTTGATGGGACATCTAAATCCACTAAAATGTTTGTTCTGTATTGCAATAGCATATGTTACCAGTTGTGGTGCTAATTATTTGTAATTTTCTTATATATTTACGATATTTTCAATGCTGTTGTCGTTGTTGATAATGTGGTTTTTGTTGTCGTGATTATTAGATCATCGCAAACAAGCATGGCAAGCACAAACCCCTTCGAGACCGACAATGAAGACAACGCCGATGGCCTGAACGTTAGCGAAGTAACTAGTTTATCGAGCACAAAACGAACACCTCGCAAAAAGCGACGAGCGCCAGCACCACCACCTCCAGTAAGTACTATACGCAATGAAACTTATTAATGTACTTTAAAACACTTTGTGCTATGTTTTCATTTTTTTTCTTCTCTTTGCTGTTGTCAGCGTCTCTTACGTAAATAATATAATTATTGTAACGTGTATTTATTTAACGATAAATTTGATAAGATATTCGCTATTACACATAAAATGTTGAAATATTGATAAGCATTCCGAAACATTGTGTATGCACCGTAACAGTATGCAGTTGTAACCGATCGTGGTTTTCTCCGCCATAAAAGTAATTTATAAATAATTTAAGATCTTTTTCTATACTTGGTATTCAATTTGTCATACGTTTGTAACACGCACAACGGTTACCAGAAAGTAGTAGAACTAGCCTCTCTTCAATTATCGTTGTGCATTATGAATCCCTTCTGCCCGGACAGGCTGTCAACAAGCGTTAAGATGCCCCTAATTCCTGGTTTGGCATTCCTATAATATGTCTTTTCGCCAAAATATTCGACCTTTACACTAAATTTTGCTTCTGACTATTCTGAAACCGCGAATATGGCTTTTATTGACTACAAGAGATACAGTCGACTAGGAGAAGTTCGTTTTTCTTCATCAAAGTAAGCTAAGTGAGCTTAACTCATTAACCACGGAAAACATTGGCCTTTAGCTTGACGGAAACGTCATGCCACCTTTCGATCACAGCACTAAATAAAGCGAAAATTAGGAAAAATTAGTTGGAAATTCAGTTTTCTCCGATATGGTTTCGGTTAGAGAACTATCACGAGGTTGCTTGCTTACGGATCAAATTCAAGTTCGGACCTCCATATAACTTTTTACGTCTTTTAGAGTGCTAAAATTAAATG